>NC_056727.1:932375320-932610320 GCF_019279795.1 Protopterus annectens | reverse complement strand
CACACAAAAAAGGCATCTGGTGCCTCAATATGTATGTGAATGAGCTACACAACATAAAATAACAGTGCTAACAAAATTTACAGAAGCTATGCTGTGTAGCAAGCTGTCTAATAAAATTGCAGCACATCATTTAGAAACTTGCAATAGCAGGTGATGTAAAATGTATTAAAGATGCATTGTAAGATTTGCATATGTGGGTCACTTCTCCATCCACATTCAGGCAAGCACATACCCACACATGCATGCACCCGCAGAGACACACACACACACACACACACACACACACACACACACACACACACACACACACACACACACACACACACACACACCAGAGCAAGCTATTATCATGTCATCTGCACACTGCTGCTGTTGATGCTGCATCATGGCAGCTTTGTAAATGTACAGACCTGCACTGGTGGGTTGTACTGACATTTCCCCAAATGTGTTAAGCTTTATAGCTTTATAATAGTAATCATGTAATAAGAAGCTCTGATGAGATGTAAATGAGCCCTAATATGCTGTAAGAAACAATTTAATAAGTTTCTGAATCACATTACCCATGCCATCATACTAGCTGAGGTAGTGAGGATCACAGTGTGTCCTGTCCTTCTGTGCATGCTGAACAGTACATGTGTGTGCCAATATATCAGACTGTTTGCCATAGGTGTACAGTGCTTGTTGTTGAAAGACCTCACTTGGTATACACTGGCACTCCAAGCACCTAGTGCACAACTGAAATGGAGAGCATAGAGGGGTGCTTTCCTGTGAAGTGCAGCAATAGTGTTCAGCCTCCCAAGTGGTTAATTCAAATGTTACACTAACATCGCTACTATGCTGTGCAAACTATGAATACCAGAGTATCTCCTGAGTGCATAATATTCTGTTTCAAAGTATGTTGTATGGTACTGATGTGCTGTGTGCACTAGAATAGTATTATACTCACTCCTCTGTCCCTAATGCATCATTTAAATATAGGATACACACTGTCACCATATTGTGTATATTAGCACTGTATTGTCCTCTCCTGGTTATGCTGTGATGTTTGCTGATAAGTTGGGCACACATTGCTACCCTATTGTGCTGCCTATCCATCTCCTCACATCTCCCTGACCACCATCCTTTAGTCATGTCAGCACTCAGTCTGCTGTCGAAATGAACCATGTATAATCCAACTATGCCCTGTGTAAATCACTCCAACATGATGTGTCTAGCAGACAGATATATAATTCTGCCTTTGTGTTTGTTCATGAATGAGGCATCTGAAACTCTGCCTAAATGTAAACCTTTTAGGAATTATTTTTTCATAGACTATAATAGTTCATTTCACACCTACATCCTCTCTCACACGCAGATACACACACACACACACACACACACACACACACACACACACACACACACACACACACACACACACACACACACTGTGTCCTCCAAGAATATCCCCTTTGTGACTTGGTACACTTCAGATAATTTGTGCGATGAAATGCAAAAGAGAGTTTTGTTTCTTTTCACACATTGACTGTGCCTCAGAATAACACCTTTTTGTCAGTGTATATTTCGATAAATCAGTTGTGATCAAGTATCAGAAACTTTATCAAAATAAAATCAGAAGACATACTTTCCAGGAAGTATTTCAGCTCTTATCTCACCCAGCATTTCTACCCAGAATAGTTCCTTTCTGATATGGTACATTTTGTATGACTGTGACTAAGTGACAGACGTTATACTTAAATGTAAGAAATCCAGTAATTATTTTTTTTCAGAAAATATTTAAGCTTATTTCATACACAAGTCTATGCTCATGCACAGGTGCAGATATCATTCCATTTTTTGATCTGTTATACCTCCATTTGGTTGAGCATTACTAAGAAATGGTTTCTGTCAATAATAAAAGTTTTATAGGTTCATAGGTTCATAGGTTCATACTAGGCTATCTGCCCTAGGGCATTTATAAGCCTAGCCAGAGTGTGTGTGGCTTTCACCACCCCTTAGGATGAGAATACTATACCCATTAGTTTGCTGTTCCTCTGTCCAGCAGTGATACAGAGATGATTCCCGGGGTAAACCTACGATCTCCCATCCACTCGTCAAGATTTCTCTTGAACAGAGTCAGTGAGGGGCTCTGCCTCACATGGACTGGGATTCTGTTCCATAGTGTAGGGAGTCTCTGGGTGATGAATCTGTCCCTCCACCACATCCTATTTATATCCGTGTTGAGGTTTAAGTCTCTTGCTCTCGTGGCTCTGGTGGATTTGGATTTTTTGAGGTGGAGCATGTCCATTAATTCCGGGTTGGACATGGCCTTGTATGTCAGGCACAGATCACTTCTGAGCAGACGGTATGCGACTGAATAGAGCTGGAGTTTCTTCAGTCGGGCATCGTATGACATATGTTTGAGCCCCTTTATCCTTTTGGTGAGGAACTTTTGGGGTCTTTCCAACTGCTGCAGGTGTCGGGTAAGGTACATTCCGAATGGGGCGTTGTACTCAATCATTGGTCTGATAAGTGAAGAGTACAGGGGTACAATGACCTCTCCTGATCTGGATGTGAATCCCTTCATGATCAGGTGGGCAATGTAGAAGGTCTTCCTAACCACTTTGGCAATGTGAGTGTCAAAATAGAGGTTACTGTCAACTTGGGTCCCCAGGTCCCTGATAACTTCTTCCGTGTTTAATGGATTACCACCTATGTGGTAATTAGGGGTTACCTTGTTTTTCCCAAAGGGTATGACTATACATTTTTTGGCATTTAGCTTAAGGCCATGGCTCTGGCACCAGTTATCCATTTCTATGAGACCTCTCTGGAGGATGTCTGTGTCTGATGGAGTGTCAATTATGGTGCCCAGTTTGCAGTCATCTGCAAATTTTGTCAGCCACAATCCCCCTATGTTTGCCTGCACTTCAGAAAAATAAATGCCGAACAAGAGGGGACCCAGGACTGAGCCCTGTGGGACACCGCTCGTGACCGGCTTAGAGTCTGACATGGCACCAGCAACTCTAACCCTGTGTGTTCTGTCCTTGAGCCAGTTTGCAACCCATCTTGTGACATATGGGTTTACATCTAAGCTGGTGAGCTTTTCTATGATGCCCGAGTGGGGTATTGTTTTCCACATAAAGTATTTCAAGCCCTGTTGAACACAGGCTATCATCCCAGAGTAACACTGTTCTGGCACTGCATACCTGCGCTCATTAGACTAGGATCATATAACGGAATTTAAATTAAAAGATTTAAGAGGGAAGGGAAGGTAAACTGGAAATGCAGGGAATAAAGTTACAAGATAAGGAAAAGGTGATAGTGAGTGGAAAGGCAAGATGTGGTAGGGAAGTAATATCTAGACAAGTAAGGTGTCTCCCTGGTTAGATCCGACCACAAACTAATCACCTTGGAAATCCACATCCCCCCCCCCGCAGAGGTATCGACCATGAAAAACTTCTCCAAAGCTATCTTTGGGCTCCTAAAAACAGAGGTGGATAACTTCATGCCACCCATGCAAATGGAGATCAGTTGCATGACCATCGAATCATACACCAATGCACTGTACGAATACGTACACAAATGTATGGATCTCGCCATACCCAACAGAACAAAGGAGCTCTCCTCCAAAAAAAAAGGAAGCCATTCTGGTGGTCTCCTGCCATAAATAAACTCTACAACAGAAGGCAGAAACTGAAGTGGAATAAGGTGAAGTCCCAAGACTGGTAAAACTCCCTTATCAGCCACAACAAAAAGTTGAGATCCCTCATCAAATCCTCTAAAACTAGCTATGAAAATAGAATTGCAGCAGATAGTAAAGACATCCACAAGGCCTTCTATAGTTATGTAAAGAATCTCCACGGCAATACCCAGATTTGTTCTGAGCTACTGCGCAATGGTACGTCCTATACCGAGCCAACAGATATTGCCAATATACTGGCCTACAGATTCAGTGCTAACTTTATCCCCCCAGGGGACCAGTCACAATACCAGTAAATTGCCAGGCACCCACTATTACTGCTGCACAGGTTAAAACAGCACTGTCCAAGGTCAAGAATACAGCTTCTGTGGGACCTGTGAATATCCCTGGCTGTGTTCTACATGAACTACAGAGTGAACTGGCACCTCACCTGTGTGTCCTGTTCAGTCACAGCCTCACCTCAAGCTTTGTCACTACCGAATGGCACACTGCTACAGTCATCCTTCTCCATAAAGGAGGAGCAACTACAGACCCTGGGAACTATTGCCCCATTACCCTGACGAGTCTGATATGCAAAGCTATGGAATGCATCATCATGGACCTAATAAACAAGGATATAGGGAATCTCCAAACTCTGGATCCTACACAGTTGGGTTTTGTGAAGGATAGATCATGCCTGCTCAACTTGGTCAACTTCTTTGAGTCAGTCACCATTGCTGTGGATGAAGGCAAGGTGGTTCATACAGCCCACCTTGATCTGGCCAAGGCCTTTGATACCATTCCCCACTCAGGAATCATTGAAAAAATCACTAAGCTAGGCATCAACCCCTATATCACTAGGTGGGTTGCAAACTGGCTCACAGGTAGAACCCACAGTCTGAAAGTAGCTGACTCCAAATCAGACTGCTGACCAGTCATGAATGGAGTCCCACAGGGTTCATTCCTGGGTCCTCTCCTGTTTGGAGTCCAGGCCAACATGAAGGGACTCTGGCTGACAAAGTTCACAGACGATTGCAAGTTGGGAGCTACTATTAACTCCCTGAGTGATGTTGACATCCTACAGAAAGGCCTCACTGAGATCAATGACTGGTGTCAGAACCATGGCCTTAAGCTCAATGCCAAAAAATGTGTCATCATCCCTTTTGGAAAAAAACAGTTCCCATGAATTACCACATCAATGGTAGTCCACTGAATACAGAAGGTGTTATAAGAGATCTGGGAACACAGGTTGACAGCAACCTCTCTTTTGACCACCAAATTGCCACTGTGGTCAGAAAGTCCTTCTATGTGGCACATCTCATTACTAAGGGTTTTGCATCCAGGAAGAAAGAGGTCATTGTCTCTCTGTACTCTTCCCTCATTAGGCCAATCATTGAATACAATGCCCCATTCGGCATGTACCTCACTAAACACCTCCAACAACTGGAGAGGCTGCAAAAGTGCCTCACAAAGAGGATCCTAGGCCTTAAACATTTGTCCTATATGGACAGACTAAAAAAACTCCAACTATTTTCTGCCTCGTATCGCTGAAGCGTGTTATGATATCAGCAAAGGAGGCCACAGGTCAAAATCCCCATGGAGAACAAGGCATGGCACTGCATTTTAGTACTGTTCTTATCAGACTGATGGCGCCATTTGTATTACATCTAAGTTATTACAGTACTCCTTAAACATGTAGTCCTGCAGACCAGAAGAGGTGAATGGTTTTAGAACTGAAAGTCATATAGCATGATGCAAATGTCTAGTTCAGCTTTTCCTTGGCAGGAAGCCAGGTTGCTGCACTAAGTGAAAGACAATAGCTGTTCCTCCCAATGTGACAGGGTTATGAAGTGGCGACATATATTAAGTAGTATTGACAATACTTTTAGACTTCTGTCAGAAGCTAAGCAGGTTGATCAGAGGTTGAACAGTGCCAGGTACTAGAGACAGAAGCATTGTCATTATTGTGGCTTATGTGTAAAATTTAAGCTTACTGTGGTTGGCTGGTATTTAAAGTGCAAAAGCATTTTATGTTATCTTGTGTTTGCTGCTGGAAGACAAAGCCACATTATTTTGTGTTATAGGACTGAGAGAAGAAACTGTTTTATTCTAGTGGCATTCATGGCCATATATCCATTTTACAAATCAGTGCCAGCTGTTAGCAGCTATTAATAGTAGACAGGAAGAACAGCGTATTTGCGTGTTTAAGGGATAAAGGTTTAAGCTACAACAAAACAGCATAGTGTGTCAGGTAATGGGAATTATGAGGCAATGCCTGCTGACTTAATCCAGGAGGGATTGCTTAGAGGAGGCATGTGGCCAGGTCATAGGCAATGGTGGTAATACTGATGCTGTGCTACTGACCTGGTGCTGCGGTGCTTAGGAATGGGTGTCTGAGAGACATGTCATCACATAAGTGGGACAGTTCCATTGTAACACCATTGCATGTCACTGCATGTGACATCAGCCCCAGAAGTCAGTGGCAGGGCCAAAGTGGAAAAGTCCACTCTGAGCTGCAGTATAATAGTGCCTTACCTTGGTCCTATCCTGCTGTCATAGCTCACACCCCTTAGGGCCCACACATGGGAACTGGAAGATCTCCAGGTGTAGGACTCTCCTGGAAGTAACACCATCTTTGCATGAGTCACACTGGATGCAAAGATGACAGCATGTGAGACTGCCAATGATAAGAATAGTAGAGAGCTGGCCATACAAAAAGCCTGATGTCAGGGACAGTAGGGTAATAAAAAGAGCCAAAAATGTTTTTCATTATAATGTTTAGATTTGATAAAATAAATCTTGTGATTTTGTTTTCTAAATGTCAGCAGTACTCTACTGAATTTTCTGTCATTTTGTCTTAATATCTCCAGGGTCACGGCAGAGGTAATTGAATTCTTATTCTAAGATATCAAGCAAAATCAATTAATTGCCTTCACTATGCAAGTTCATAGAGTTTACTAAGTCATATGAGTGATATATTTTTAATTGTCACTTAACGGAGACTTCAGTTAGGTTTTCAGTCTGCCATGAAAGAAGGATTTTAGGGAATCCCAGAAAAATGAGTGTTACTTTTTCCTCTTGATTTTAAGATATCCATGATTCAGAGACTAGGAGCTGCGGCCAAGGCTGAAATTCGTTCAGATGTTTAAAAACTGATTAAAAACAACCAAGCAGGTTTAGAGTTGTTAAGAGATTGTATGTAAGAGTATAGCAGTATGATATTATATTAGGAGAACCTTAATGCTCTATGTGTATCTAATAGGTCCTGAAGGCAAACATATCCTGAATTTTACTGTTATGAGCATTGTGCAGACATTATTAGGATGTAACTACAGAAGCACCTGGAAGTGTCACTAGGATGTAATGAGTTAAACAAAATGACTGCACCTCATTTTTGCTCTTGCACTGTGAAGTTGAGGAGGCAATGACAGCCTTGAGTACTAAGCATTTCACTTCTAATATTCTGAGCTGAAATGTCAAGTGTCTTGTTAGAGATTTATATCTGGGGCTTCCTAACTTTTACTCAAAGCAGGATACCCCAAATGGCATAACGCTGTTCTGAAGCTGTTGAACATCACCTCTGCTGAAAAGGTAAGTCAGTTGTGTGCTTGGTGGAGGGTGTATTATACATTGTACCACAATACTGGTGCAGTGGACTCTGAGGTGTGAAAAGTATTGTTTTTCCTATTGTTAACTAGGGTGGTGTCTGTTCAGGGTGCACATACAATAGTTCTTACTCATGACTAAACTTTCATGTAAAGATGTTAATACTTTTAGCCAGAAGTTACTGTAGGTACTACATCTGTGCCTGGGATTTTACATTTAAGAGCTTTTCTTAATTTTATTTCAATTTCTCTGACCGTTACTTCATCCCATTTCATATCCTGTACATTTGAACTTGTTATTCTTTTTTTTTTTTACTTCTTCTATCCATTTAGCATCTTTATTATGTTCCACAGGATCTTCATAGATATTTCTCCAAAATGAAAAATGGTGGTGTTTCAATTCCTTTTGCCTTGTTTCCCAGTTCTCTATAAAACATTTTTGGGTCATCAATAACTTGGTTATTTTATACTTTTCCTTTATATTTATCTGCATATCTTCTACGTTTTTCTGTCTGTACTGATATTTTTAGTTTATTATTTGATATAGTGCATGATAGATCCTGATCTATTCTGATACAGTGCACTAGTTTTATCACGGCTATTTTTCGGAGTATTTTTGTTGATCTGTTCCCTCTTCTATACTCTTCTAACATTGACACTTCTTGTCTTAATTGCTTTATAGTTTTCTCTATTTGATACTTCCATGATGGCATTACTGCACAGTAATATATCCTATTTACTTCTGTTATATTGCATGAATCTCTATGAACAGTTCTAATTACTGTGTTCATTTGTTTTATCAAACTTTTAACTTTTTGGGTTTTATTGACTTTATGTAGTCTATTTCTTTCATTTATCTTTTTTTTTTTTTCCCAAAATCTCTTTATTTCAATTTTCTTTTTTTCCAAATAATAACAACAGTACAATAACTCAAAACCACAACTAAACATTACAAATACATATCTAAAGAAAACAGACAACAATCTTGTTCCGAGAAAATTATATTATACATATATATATATATATATATATATATATATATATATATATATATATATACACTAGAAGTCACTACATCGTCAAGTAGAGTATGAGAATTCTTATGTTCATTTGATTTCATAAGGGATAGTGGAATGGGGATTGTCTATATAGAAAGTAAAGATAGAAATTCAACCATTTATTGTATGGTTAGGGAAAATATCTAGATACACATATACTAAGAGAAGGGGGAAGATGCAAGAAAACTGGTTATACTACATTCATTTCTTATTAAAAGGTTAGCTTTCCATGTCAATATGTGGGCGAATTTTATTTGTCAAGAATTATATCTAGTAAGTAACACCAATATTTTTGGTAATAGCGTTTGATTTTTGTTTTTGAATAAACTCATTTGTGAGTTGAGATATATATCTTAATATGTCTATCCATCTCTATTAAATCAAGCAACTCTTCTTGTATATCATTTTCTTCTAAACTGAGGGTACATTCTTTGGTCTCCATTTCCTGCGGGCATTCTATAGAAAGTTCCAGAGCATCTTCCTGTGCCACATTCTTTTCAATTTCATTGTGTGTCAACCATTGCTCCTTCAAATGGGAACTCACTGGCTTATCACTCCACAACATTAACTGTGGCAGAGTTGCCACAGATTTCTGTTCCTTCCCTTGTTGTGCAACTCCAACTGAATGTTTGTACTGGTTTCCTATGGAAGACTCCAAAATATCTTCATATGGCACTGATCAGATGTTTTCCACTCCACTGGTTTCTCCTTAATTTGGGGATCCATTGCTCTATCCTGCTGTGATGTTATCAGAGTTAGATTTTCTATACTAAATCCTTCACTTTGCAAGTAATCCATAACCTCAGTTTCTATTTCTTTAACTTCTCCATTACTAATTATCTTATCTACTTTTCTTCTTTCTTTTCTTATTTTTTGTGCTGCAAAACTTTCCATGTCTGGATGCCTTTGCCTGTATTTCTCTTCAAATATCGTTGGTGCTGCTCTTTTTGTATGATTAGTTTTGTTTACTCCTTTGCATAAATATGACACCAAATTAATCTCTTTTCCTTCCCATGTCCATATTTCTTCTTTGGATGTCTCCTGCTCTTCCTGTTTCTCCTTATTTTAGGGACTCATTGTTCCATCATGCTGTGATATAGCCTGTTTTAGACTTTCTTCACTAAATCCTTCCCTTTACAAGTATATCATGACTCCAGCTACTATAACTTCTACGATACCAGTCTCCTGTTCTGTGCTCCCTCTTTGTGATCTTATTTTATGTATTTTACAATGTTCCATATCTAGAGGCCTTTGCCTGTATTTCTGTTTGAATATCGTTGGGGCTGCCTTTTTGTATTGATAAATGTGGCTTTCTCCTTTGCATAGACATTGCACCATATCACACGCCTCTTTCTTTTCCATCTCCATATTTCTTTTTTATACCTTTCAAAAGTCTCTAGATTTTGTTCTTTATATTTTCTCACTTCCTCAGTCACTTCTTTTTCCTAAATGGGCCAAGGTTTCTTGGTCTATATAATGTTTTTTTCTTAAATTTGTTATATTAATGAACACAGGTTTTTATTTGAAGCTTCTGACAACTTTTCTTGTGGAAGTATTTTTCTTTCCTCTAATTTCTCTGTCTCTCTGTCTCTCTCTCTTAATCTTTTTGTTTATCTTCTGTCTGGAAATTTTGGGGTTCTTGCATAATAGTGACAATACATAATTTCTTTCTTATCCTGAATTGTTCACTCTATCATTTTATGGCTCTTTTTTTGGACTATCAGTTTTTGTGATTTTTGTGGACTACTACTTCCTTTTACAACAGGGGACCATCCTCCCCCTGGGCCTGGCCTGGCCCCTATGTAGGAATGTTTCCATATTTTAAGGATTCTACATTGTCATTTTTTCAGGTCCTGGCACCAGTGCACCTACCAGGAGTGGCACTTTTTTATCCTGGGTCTTGTGCACTCAACAATCTTTTTCATTTTTTAACCTACTTCTGTCCACGATGTATGCTATATAAAATACAATCTCTATATCAGTATCATCTTAATGAAATTTTGTGAAAAACAGGGTGCACCTTGTGAAGGTACTCACCAATAATTGAGGATGAATTCAGTTCCAGAAATACTACTTTCCTCTGTTTGCTGACTTATCATCTCTCCATTTGGACCCCAGTGTGGCCTGGCTTATGAGCCGTTAATACATCATGCGATGTAATGATGTAATTTCAGTTGGATAGAGTGTAAAATTACAGGTATGTTCTTTGTGTCATACAGTTGACCGCACATGCAATATGCTGCCTACAGGTGCTGAGGCATGTGATGACAAAGGATAGAATTAGATATGATGGCATCAGAGAGTGAATAACATGCAGAGTAAGTGATTCAGTGATGAAAGAAATCAAGGTCTCATTAGACATTGTGATTATACAAGTTGCCTTAATTAACTCAATATAAGTGTGAATAGACTGCCTCATTGCACTATGGAAGAGGTTGTAGAGCTTGACTTGGGAAAGGTAGTACAGGTACTATTAAAAAAGAATACAAAGAGGTGCTGGAATTGTGAATTCCCTCACTAATACAGCTTGCAGTACCAAAATGCTCATGTTATGAAATACATGCTACATTATTTTTAGCAGCTGCTGTGAGATTTTGCACAGGTGGAAAGAAAGTAGTACATGAAGCATGTGAGGGTGTTGTGCAGAAGAGATATTAGAAGTAACAGAAGACACAACCAGAAGACATTTTGCAGTGGACATCTTAAAGACAGCAGGCCTGCCTTGATATAGGATATGATGGCAAACATTTGTTGGGTGTATAGGGTATATACACAGCACATACACATGGTGGATTTGTTCCATGAGAGGGGGACACTGTTGTCAGTATGTCCATCTAACAGTTGAAATTTTTTTTGGGGGGGTTACATATTGTCAGTGGTGCTTAAAGGGTTGACACTGCGGAAGATACATGTGTGCTCCATTATGTATAGGAAATATACTGCCAGTGGGGGGGTTCCGCAAACAAGTAGGGATACAGTGAGACAATGAGTGGCCAGGAGAGGTCATTACCACCATGCTAACACAGGTGTTTTACATACCTACAGCAATATGTCTGGCAAGGATCAGTTGTGAAGGACCAGTGTCACCAATGGGAAAAAAATGAAACAAGCATGTTCTCAAATGCTGAGAATGAGGGTCTAATGGAGGCTCTCCTTCTCCATAGTTGACAGCTCTTCTGGTGTGATGCTGCCCACTGGGAGTACCAGGACTGCACATGGAATTATATTTCACTGGACATCAATGCTGTTAGTAGCCAGCACAGCATGTGTGAGCTGGTTCACTGTAGGGCCACAGTCATTACCCATGTTTCTGAAAAAATAGTTGTCCACCTTGCATAGGAAGGTAGGTCAATGGGAGGTGGGCCATGCATCAAGAAACCTCTGACAGAGGCAGAGGAGTTTGTGGCCTCTGTCAGACACAGTGCAACATCCTCGCAGTTCCACAATGCTAGACAGCAGAATTGCAATGTGCCCCTAAGATATGAGTAGGAGATGCCCCAGGTGGGTACTGTGATACCTGTATTTACATAGAAAGTTTTTCTATTGGCCAAGTTCTCGACAACAATCTTAATTAAGAGAGTTATGTTTTGGTTACCACAGAAATATCAGGGCACAGCCTGCAAGAGCATCTGTATGAGGTAAGGTATTTATCTTCACTGTTGGAAAACACTGTAGTATTACAGCTGCATGGGGGCATGTTCAAGGCGGTTCATAGACTTACAGTTGTATTTATAATTTGTGTTAAAAAATGCATCATAATCATCAGCCTCCTTTTTCCCGTTTTTCTACATGGGGTCGGGGTATCGTGTTAACCATCACCAACTTTCTTGATTCAGCACCATACTTCTGCCTTCTTCAACACTCATGCTGGACTGTCGCAGATCTTCTTTCACACAATCCATCCACCGCTTTACTGAACATCCTCACTTCCTCTTACCTTCTTCCTGTCTGTCCCAAATCTTCGTCTCCTGGATACATAGGATGTCCAGCCTCCTTCGTATCATCATGTCATCCACTTCCAAGCTGCATGCTGTCAGTGAACCTACATTAAATGTAGCAATTCTCAGTTCATGTTTGGCAGGTTGGTTGGTTTTACGTCCAGCTTTTGCTCAACAGAGCTATCCCAGGTAACCAGACACCAGCCCGCCAATAGCTTATTGACCCAGGGTTGCTGGTCTTTATGGCGGGCACACAATGGCCAATAGGGGCACATATACCCCTCCCACCTTTAGCACAGGTCCCTGGCGTGGATCAGAGTAGGCCAGGTCCTCAACCCACTTATCACCGGTAACTACCCATGCTCATTTTTGGTGACATTAGTCAACATGACCAAATCACCTAGAGCCATATTTTACACCATCGAGTGGCTAGCCCTGCCACAGCACACAGTCTGTGAACCATGTTTTCCTATCTTGAGGATACTGCGCACCACAGTAGATGCCCAAAGCGGTTGGCCTGTACAACTCTTTCCCCTATAGGGAATCATGTAGAATCTGTGCTGCTGCCCACAGTTCCATTCATTGGCAAATTTGAGATGGAAACACTCAGCATGTTTTTTGGACATGGGAGAAACCCCATGGGGACACAGAGAGAACATGCAAACTCCAAACAGGCATTGGTCAGAGGTCAGGATTGAACCTTGTACCTTGTGCATGGGAAACGAAGACCTTAACCACTATGCCATCTGGTCTCATATATAAAAAATGCATCATTATCTAGCATCTCCATTTGTAAATATCATTGCCTGATGTCAGAGGATCATGTTCCTCTAAAGGTGATCACAGTGATGAACTAGCACTGTTGTGGAGTACAGTGTCTGTGCTTTGGACACATGGAATATGACTACTGTATCTTTTAAGCAGACCATGGATACAGCATCTGTGCCTGTGGTCACCCAACACAGAGAGAGAGACTCTCACACACACACACACACACACACACACACACACACACACACACACACACACACACACACACACACACACCAAAGAGGGAGGGGTGCAGGTTACTGAGGGCACTCAAAGTCAAGATAGTGGGATACCCTCTAAAGAACATTCATCAATATCTGCCACAAGATTCACAGGGTGAGGGGGTACATACAGGGGATTGAGTACTGGTGCTGACTGGAGACATGGGCACTGCTCTCTCCCTGAAGTAGTTATGATAACAGTTGTGACCCAATGTATGTGCAGGCCCATCATGGAGGCACAGGCTAGTACAACCACAGCCATTTTTGAGTAGTTTGCATGGAATATTCAGGGTCTACAGGATGACCTCTGGGAGAGCATATCCCATATGCATGACAGATTTCATAGACTCAGTCACATGCTAGCACGTACCATATCCTCTCATATAAACATATCATGCATCAAGTGTCATCCACAAAGCCATTCCACTGCACTTTCTGTTGTGGAGGTGACTGTGGCCAGGAGAGAGCATTCCTGGGGTCATGCCTGTCACCGTAGGGGTATATCTGTTAATGGACATCATTCATGATCATGCAGCATGCCACCATCTAGCCAGGACCCATGCTACTCCAATTAAAGGTAGCTCTCATGTGTGGGTGCATGCACAACAACCCACTGCCATACATGCCCTGGACCTGTCCAGGAGATCATTCCACAGTGCCACAACTACTGTTGAGATTGTGTCCCAGCATAAACGCACACACACACACACACACACACACACACACACACACACACACACACACACACACACGCACGCACAAGCATGCACATGCACGCACATAAACACCCACACACACACACCCACACACACATACACACACACACACACACACACACACACACACACACACACACACCACTAAAGCCTCCAGTGCTTTGCACACTGAGGCATCCAGTGGCACTGACCTTTCAGAAAGACTTCTGCATTAATCAACAACTCCCTCACCCAAAACCAGCTGTTACACAGGATACATCCTTACATTTCATTGTCTTTGACATTCACACATTTCCCTACAAAAGATATTGGACACATATACCCTTCCCTTTGTGCAAATGATGGCACCTGCTCCCTGCCCTTTGTACACCGTTAGTTGGGTTGCCTATGTCTGATGCACAATGTGGCCAGCCTATGCATGGGTAAGCACAGTCAGGTGTTGGGTTTGCATGCATCACTTTTACTACACTGTATATACTGTAGTATGGACCAAAGCTGTGTGGGGGCTGCTGCTTCTTTTATCCGTGCTATAGCATACTGCACCCATACCTCCGATTGGCATATTTATCCCCTGTTGTCGGGTCCTCCACTGACATCTCCTTTGCCTGTCTCCACTGCCTGGTATGCTGGGTATTGTAACTTGCAATTGCCCCCCCTGCTGTCACTGCCACCTAAGTATAATATTGTGTACCACTGTAAATACTAAAAACATTTTAGTACATGTGACAGGGTTATATTGCAGAGGATTAGGTGATGAATCCAGAAGGTGAAAGTGCACCTTCAGTAGCCTAAACACATGCTTAATAATGCAATAGGGCATAGCTGTACCCCTGATCTGTTTCATTTTGTGGATTTCTGATTGGTGTCATCAACAAGGGCTCCAGGGCATATCCTACATCACCGGTAAGATGCCCCTGGTGGAAGTCACCCCTAACAGACTGCTGGTAAAGTTCACATGTGTGCCATTTGTGGGAATCATTTGAAATAACTGTCTGGGTGGCCTATAGATACCCTGTGCATTACAGACCACATAGCAGTTAATGGAGTGATAACTTTTATAGTTCACATAATTTCTTCACAGGTCACTAGGTGATGCCTTTATTTCAATGTAGGTGCAGTCTATGACCCCAGCACTTCAGAGAAATTGGCTATATCATGCATGGTGTTTGTTCTCTCCTTTGTGGTATGTGGAAACCATGTATGTTCCCCCATATGCTGCAACATGGCATCGTGGAACTGATAAGAGTACTCCTGAGGCAGATACCTGAGATACCCCCACTGTGTTTCCTGTTGGTCACTGGATGGTCCCTGCAACTAATTAATATACCTAATGCCAAACATGCTCTGGTATCCACTGGGATTGGTAATCTTGATTCCCTTGGGCTGGCAGATGATGCTAACATATATCTGAAAGGTTCTGCATGCTGTCACTATCCACACAGTACCAGTCCACAATGTCAGTGTCATGGAGTTCATGAAATGTTAAGAACAGTCAGATGGCACAGTACCATCAAGGGTGATAGTGTCACCACAGTGTCTCGTAGTGGCAATAACAGCTTCTTGCATATACACATTGACTAATGCTGTGGCAACCCCTAACATATTTCCATGGTGCAGTGGCATGACCATGAGGATTTAGCAGCTTTCAATATCACTGATGTTAGAACATCATGTTGCATTCTTTATAACTTTCTAAATCGCTCTGCCATTTGTTTTTTGGTTTACTTCTTTTACACTATAGCTCCCCTATTTTACTAATGATGCTCATTACCATTTGTTGATATAGCCATAAGCACATATCATGCTCAGCTTCCACCACTCACTCTGAATGCCCATGAATTGCACGCATCCTGGGTGTGGCCAGTCATCATGTACAATTGCTTACAATGATGCAGCTAAGGTTTCTGAATCCCAGGGAATGAGATATGGGGGATCCTATCCTATGACAGGTAAAAAAGGCAGCTTGCTCAATAAATAACAGCGCAATACTGATAACGTATGTGTGAAAATGGCTTTGAAAGTGTAATAGTATAGAAAAAAGAATAGATTTTACAGAATAGTCAAAGAAAGCATTTTGACAGCTTTCTTTTTTGTTGAATTAAAAATGTTTTGGAGTGATAGAAATTTTTAAAAAATTATCAAAATGAGATGCTTTTTCATGTCAGTTGCTGATCACAAAATGAGATGGCGTTAGTATGCTGTGACAATCTTTAATGCGATGATCACAAAATGAGATGACTTAGTACGCTGTGACCATCTTTAATGCAATGGTGAACTGAAAAAAAGCCCTTATATTAGGCAGCTTAATGTAAGGCATAGTTTGTAGTATGGAGCCTTGCACAATCAGGGGTTGTACAGTGCACAGGTCAGTAGTTTACATGCATAAATGTCTGACAGGAAGAGCAGCCCCACTAGTCCATAGGGAGGATTTGTGTCTGTGATACCAGTGTCTTGGTAGTCCTCTGACAAAACAAAACAAGACAATTACGCTTTATCTGAGCACGTGCAACGTTAAAGTAAGAATATAACTGTAGTGGGTATGGGAGGTGCAATCTCTTGATCAATTTCCCCACCACAAAGAAAAGGAAAACATTAGTTTTGATGTTGTCGGTTGTATCATCCACTAGGTTCGATTTGTAAGCTGCATTCAGTAAGCTCATTATCATTAACGGAAGATGAGCCCCTGATGAAGAATGCCACATTACCCCGTGTGGGTTTCCCTAACTACAAACTGCATGTTATTTACATTTAGAGGGAGCTAGAAATGACAAGTCAGTTCACCACCTTATATGGTTGAGGATTTTGTTAATGGTTAATGACTCTGACCCTTACAGGTTTGGTCACTGCATGTACTGCACGTTACGTTAGTTCTTTCACACACCATGGTCTCATGCTTCACTGCATTGTCTGCTGCTGGTCTACACTGCCTAGGACCCCTTAATTATTAGAACCTGTTCCTCTGACCTCTGTCAAGACTCATGATTAATGCTGTGTCTCTGCATACAAACCACCCTTAAGCTGAGCGAGTCACCAAGCATTTACTTCCTCCTCTCAGAGACAGTTGCTGTCACTCCCTAGGCATGCTACCTAAACCCAGGCCATTGACATAACATTTAGGGCTCTGTATGTCAGTAACAATGAGCCAGCTAGCCATCTATGGTATTTAAACTGAATAATGTGTTGTATATCTCAGTTACCCAGCAACCATGTATATTATAGGCATGCATAACACTGTACAGTGATAAGTGCAGTTGTCTAAAGTATTCCATAACACTAATACAAATTATACTATTTCTTCAGCTATTACCATCTTCTAAAATGATGTGTATCACAAAGAAGGGCCCCATGAGTATATATATATATATATATATATATATATATATATATGTGTATATATATATATATATATATATATATATATATATATATATATATATATATATATATATATATATATATATATATATATATATATATATATATATATATATATATATATATGGTATAAACATGCAATTCTACCATATTACATGCCCTTGTGACTTGCTATAGGAGGGTTTATTGCTGATCCCATAAACGCTAACTGAAATTACTAGTTTTAGGAAATAATTTTAGAGTAAGAACATCTTCCACTGATACCAGTATGTATTTATTTCTAAGACAATTGCTTATATGTTTCTGCAGACTTAAGTGTTTGAAGAGATATCCAGAAACAATTAGCACATGGCATTGCATGAAATAGCATGATGATGGTGGTTTACAGACAAAAGCAACTCAGCTGCACTATGGGAAAAATCGCACAACATTCATGCTATACAAAAGACAGGGTAGCACCATGCAAATGAGTACCATCACTCTAAGACTCATTGTGTACCCAAATGACAAACTCAGTCTCAGCTGAGTGATTCAGATCCGTATACATTTAGAAAGAAGAGCCATGGCAGTGACATATACTGAATGCCTGGTGGCAGCAGTTCAGTCAGACTATTATACTAGAAGAAGCAGCAGCAGCCTTAGCAGAGCAGAAAGTGTTAGTGCCTCCCCCAGAACCAGTGTCTGTCACCCTGGGCATCACAGAAGGATCCATCAGCAAATGGCATATCATCAACTCCACAATAAGGACATTGTCAACCGCTACCATGTGGACAGAGATACCATAAGTGAGTTATTAGATGTGTAACCCATACGTGGACTTCAGGGGAAATGTGTTGGTTTCCTATCCCACTGGACCTGAAGGTTTGTGTAACAATAACCATACTTGCTATGGGGCCCTTTCAGCATCTGATGGAGGAGTTTCACAGTCATTTCGTTCACAAATCTGACATTGGTTCCATGCTGTGATGCTGCAGCTTGTGGAGGAGCATCTACAGTCTCCAAAAACAGCAAAGAACCAACACCATGCAGGAAAAATTATACAATATTCAAAGGAAACCAGTGCAGTTAAGCCATGATAAAGGGAAAATTATCATTCCAAGGATAAAAATTCAAAGGGGATATTCCAGGGTGACTCTCTGTAACTGCTGCTCTTTTGTCTTGCCCTTAAACCCATTAAGTTGTCTACTTAACAGATTAGGTCATGGCTATAATTTGGCCCCCAGAAAACAACAATGTGTAAAGACTTTTCATCTTCTTTTTGTGGATGATTGAAAACTATATAGTTCATCAGATGAGGAACTGAAAGCACAACTGCAATTGATCAAAACTTTTTCAGCTGACATAAGAATGTCATTTGGTGTGATAAATGCGCAAAAGCAACCTTTAAAGCAGGAAAGCTGCAGCACCAAGAAAACATCAGTTTAGAACAGGAATGTAATATAAACAAATGCAATCTGAGGGTCATGCTGTTCAATGCTAGAAGTCTAAATCTCAAAATGTACTCACTCGAAGCATTCCTTAAAATGGAGAACATTAACATTTGTGCTGTAACAGAGACCTGGTTCAAGGCAGTAAAAAGCACCCTGCACTACCAGGCTATAACTCATTCCACACCTTTCAGCCACAGAACTTGGACCGAAGTTCCAAAGGCGGTGGTGTTTCCATATTCGTAAAGGATGCACACATCTCCAGATTGGTAGCCCAACATAACGCATCTGAGATACTTCAGGTGCAGCTAACATTGGGTAAGACAGCGATTCAGGTCGTAACCTGCTATAGGTCCCCAACCATGTCCCAAGACTCACACTGCACATTCCTAAGCACCCTGGAGAATATTAGGGTCCAACGTAACACTCTCATACTGGGCGACTTCAACTACCCTTCCATTAACTGGGAAAACTACTCATGTACCAATACAATTGCCCAATGCTTTCTGGAATTCATTAATTCCAATCCCCTGGACCAGCTCGTTCTTACCCCCACTAGAGGTAGCAACATCCTTGACCTGATCATTACTAACATGGGCGACTGTTGCTCTACACCAATAGTCAACTCCTCCCTGGTTAGATCCGACCATAAACTAGTCACCTAGGAAATCCAAATCCCTCCCACTCCCCCAACAAAGGTAACCACCATGAAAAACTTCTCCAAAGCTAACTTTGGGCTCGTTAAAAACAGAGGTGGCTAACGTCATGGCACCCATGCAAATGGAGAATAGTTGCATGACTGCCGAATCATACACCAATGTACTGTAAGAACACGTACACAAATCCATGGATCTCGCCATACCCAATAGAACCAAGACGCTCTCCTCAAAAAAAAAGGAAGCCAATCTGGTGGTCCCCTGCCATAAACAAACTCTACAACAGAAGGAGGAAATTGATGCAGATAAGGTGAAGTCCCAAGACTGGAAAAACTCCCTTATCAGCCTGAACAAAAGGTTGAGATCCCTCATCAAATCCTCTAAAGCTAGCTATGAAAACAAAATTGCAGCAGATAATAAAGACATCCACAAGGCCTTCTATAATTATGTAAAGAATCTCCACAGCAATACCCAGATTTGCTCTGAGCTACTGCACAATGGTACCTCCTATACCGAGGCAACAGATATTGCCAATATACTGGCCGACAAATTCAGTGCCAACTTATAGTAGATTGCCAGGCACCCAATATTACTGCTGCACAGGTTAAAACAGTACTGTCCAAGGCCAAGAATACAGCTTCTATGGGACCTGACAATATCCCTGGTTGTGTTCTACATGAACTACAGAGTGAACTGGCACCTCACCTGTGTGCCTTCTTCAATCACAGCCTCACCTCAGGCTTTGACCTACCAAATGGCACACTGCTACAGTCATCCTTCTCCACAAAGGAGGAGCAACTACAGACTCTGGGAACTATCACCCCATTAGCCTGATGAGTTTGATATGCAAAGCTATGGAACGCATCATCATCGACCTAATAAACAAGAATATAGGGAATCTCCAAACTCTGGATCCCACACAGTTTGGTTTTGTGAAGAGTAGATCATGCCTGCTCAACCTGGTCATCTTCTTTGAGTCAGTCACAAGAGCTGTGGATAAAGGCAAGGTGGTTCATACAGCCTACCTTGATCTGGTTAAGGCCTTTGATACCATTCCCCACTCAGGAATAATAGAAAAACTGACTAAGCTAGGCATCAACCCCTATATCACTTGGTGGGTTGCAAACTGGCTCACAGAACCCACAGTGTGACAGTAGCTGACTCCAAGTCAGACTGCCGACCAGTCACGAGTGGAGTCCCACAGGGTTCGGTCCTGGGTCCTCTCCTGTTTGGTATCTACTTCTCTGAAGTCCAGGCCAACACGAAGGGACTCTGGCTGACAAAGTTTGCAGATAATTGCAAGTTGGGAGCTATTATTAACTCCCCAAGTGATGTTGACATCCTACAGAAAGGCCTCAATGAGACCAACGACTGGTGCCAGAACTATGGCCTTAAGTTCAGTGCCAAAAAATGTGTTGTCATCCCCCTTGGGAAAAACCCAGTCCCCTCAAATTACCACATCGATGGTAGTCCATTGAACACAGAAGGTGTTATAAGACATCTAGGAACACAGGATGACAGCAACCTCTCTTTTGACCACCACATTGCCACTGTAGTCAGAAAGTCCTTCTATGTGGCACATCTCATTACTAAGGGTTTTGCATACAGGAAGAAAGAGGTCATTGTTTCCCTAAACTCTTCCCTCATTAGGCCAATCATCGAGTACAATGCCCTATTTGGCATGTACCTTCCTAGACACCTGCAACAACTAGAGAGGCCACAAAAGTACCTCACAAAGAGGATTCTAAGCCTTAAACACTTGTCCTATATGGACACACTCAAAAAACTCCAACTATTCTCTGTCTCATATCGCTTACTTAGAGGTGATCTCTGCTTGACTTACAAAGCCATGTCTGACCCAGCTCTGTTAGAAATGTTACATCTAAAGAAATCTGAATCCCTCCACACCAAGTGCTCCATAGACCTCAACCTCATTACCACAATCAACAGAACATGCTGGACGGACAGGTTCCTCACCCAGAGACTGCCCATGCTCTGGAATAGACTTCCCATACATGCCAACCAGAGCACCTCGCTGTCCCTCTTCAAGAGAAATCTTGATGAGCGGATGGGTAATAGAAAGTTCACACCGGGAATCATTCCAGTGGCTCTACTCGACAGAGGCACTAGGAACTAAGGTTGCACTATGCCAGGGTAATCCTATTGGCTAGGCTTGTAAAGGCTCCAGGGCCATTAGCCTAGTACACACCTATGAACCTATAAAAGAAATTGAGCAAGAGAGAGTGTATAAATATCTGGGAATTGAAGGATCAATGGTAAAACATGAACACATGCATATAAAACTTAGTAAAGGATATTTTAGAAGACTAAAATTAATACTGAAACAGCAATGATATCTAGGAAAGAAAGTCCAAGCTATAAACCAATTTGCTCTTCCTGTCCTAACTTACAGTTTTGGAGTGATTGACTGGTCCCAAAAGGTGTTGGATCAGTTGAACAGGAAAACAAGAAGGATGCTTCATGCTCATTAAATGATTTACAAAAATCAGTGCATACCATATTCACCATTCTGAAGGAGGTATGGACCTCCTCAAAACTGATTACATGTATAGCTCTGCAGTTGTGGGACTCCACACATATCTGCTGATCTCACAAGACCCAAACATAGTGAGAGTTTTGAAACATGAGGAAAATAAATCTAAGATGACATCCCTGCTTAGTTTAGGAGAAGAAGCATATTGGAGTCAAGAAGGAATGGAAATCAAACCAGAAGTAGATAAAAATCAGGTAGCAACTGAATATTCCAAAAAACAAAAGAAAGAATATAATGTGAAGGATAAGATGAGAAGGCAAGAAATGTTGAAATGTATAAACACAGTTGCAAGTATAGAAAATTCTTGGAACAACCTCATGTTGATCAGGACTGAACACAGGAATGGTTAAGGAGAGGTGAATTTAAACCACAAGATGAAAGGTTAATATTAGCAGCCCAAGATAGTGGACTACATACATGCTGGTTTACAAAGTCCTTTGAATAAGTGGAAGAAACTGACAAATGTAGATTTTATAAAACAGAATTGGAAACAGTCACACATTTTGTTGCTGGTTGCTGATATACTAATGGCAGAAGGACTGTATACTGAAAGGCATAATAATGTGGCAAGACTGTTGCACTGGGGATTGTGCAAACATTATTAGAACTGAAATAGCTGAAAAACATTGGAAACATAAGCCACAAAGCATTATATAAAATGCTGAAGTTTATATCACAAGGGATCACCCATTACCAACAGTTAAAAAAATAGATGCGAGAAAACCAGATATAGTAGTCCATGAAAAGAAGATAAAATAGCATTGATCATTGAAATTGCTACACCCAGTGACTACAATGTATTACATACAGAGAGACACAAAGTAATAAAATACCAGGATTTGCAGACAGAAACAAGGGCAATATGGAGGAAGACTACCCAGACAATTCCAATAGTAGTAGCAGCAATAGGTCTTATAAAAAATAATTTACAATCATGCTTAGATATGTTACCGATACATGTAACTCCATATGAATTGTAGAAGGAGTCTTTACTGGGCACATTGCGGGTGCTGTGAATAGCATTTCTGGCTAACATCAAAGACTGAAACAATACTAATTACATAGGTTCATAGGTTCATAGGTTGGTACTAGGCTATCGGCCCCAAGGCCTATACAAGCCTAGCCATAACAATTCCCTGGCTATTTCTTCCCACATTATTTACTTCCCTGGACCCCTGTCTAGCAGGGCGACTGACGTGATATCCAGGGTAAATTTTCTATCTCCCATCCTGTCATCAAGGTTTCTTTTGAAGAGAGCCAAGGAGGCACTCTGCTTTACATGTATGGGCAATCTATTCCAGCATATGGGGAGTCTCTGTGTCTTGGAACCTATCCCTCCAGCATGTTTTCTTCATTGTTATGACAAGGTTTAGGTCCTTGGAGAGCGTGGCTCTGATGGATTGGGATTTCTTTAAGTGTAGCATGTCCAACAGCTCTGGGTTTGACATGGCCTTGTATGTTAAGCAGAGATCGCCTCTGAGTAGATGATATGCGACAGAGTATAGTTGGAGTTTTTTAGTCGGTCAGCATAGGGCATCTGCTTTAGGCCTGGGATTCTTTTGGTGAGGTGTTTCTGTGGCCTTTCCAGTTGTTGCAAATGTCTTGTGAGGTACATACCAAACAGGGAGTTGTACTCTATGATGGGTCTAATGAGGGATGAGTACAGTGGGACAATGACCTCCTTTTTTTCTGGATGAAAATCCCTTAGTGATGAGGTGTGTCACATAGAAAGATTTCCTGACTGTTGTGGCAATGTGGTTATCGAAGGTGAGACCACTGTCCACCTGTGTCCCTAAGTTGGTGTTTAGTGTACTGCCTATGTGGTAATTCACGGGTACATGTTTTTCCCAAAGGGGATAACTATACATTTCTTGGCACTGAGCTTGAGACCTTGGCTCTGACACCAAGCATCTGTTTCTGTAAGGCCCTTTTGTAGAATATCCACATCATTTGGGGATTCAATAATGGCTCCCAGTTTGCAGTCATCTGCGAACTTTGTGCGAACATTAACTTGAATCATACTTTGACTTATGAATGGGGTCTAGTCCCATCATGGTATTAAAAACCCAAAACACCTGGAGAAATTAAAAATGCAGGAACTCTGAATACCAGAACATTTAACTGAAGCCCTGCACTCACATTGTCATAAAGGCTCCACTACTCCACATGGTGTCCAGTACATCATCCAGAAGAGCTTCCACTCCATTAATTGTCAAGTGGAGTGCAATGCACAAGGTAATATATACAGTGTGCTTATGCACCACCCAGGCAGTGCTAGTTTTTGCAATGTCTGGTACGAATGCAGTCTATATCAGTGTTTCAAGTGGAGTGACTTTTCACAGGGTCATCTAGCTGGTAGTTGCACACATTGCCAGGTACATAGGCCAGGGCATGTTGTTACCATTTATGCAGGCAGGAGGTCAGTTAAAATGGCACCTAACTGTTGTGGTTTGCAAGTGATGCAGGTTATGCTTTCAAACCATGGCTGAAGACCCTCATTAGAAACCTCCAGACCATGGCAGAGATGGTGTACAACACTGGGTTTGTAGACATGGATTGTCATCAAACATGCTCAGACTGCTGAAGGCACACTTGCACTGCTTTAATACACTGGTGATACACTTCAGTATGCAACAATGACCTGTGGTCAGTTAAACATGGTGTGCCCCATGTTAAATGATATGAAAGTATGAAAAGACTTACAGCTTGGGGATGTCACACTACTGTCTGACAGACCTCTTGTAGTAGCAGAGGAGGAGGAGTTAGATGCAGGGTTGTCAGAGGAACTGGGTGCAGCAATATTCCATGCATGGCAGAGTTGGGCACACTATGTTGCCACACTGGCAAAGAGGTGGCATTAGATATTCCCTTACCCACACAGCCCACAGGGGTAGGCAGGGTGCAGTCATCAAAATGGGGTGCAGCACAATGATGGGTGTCGGCAATTCTACCATAGCATTTTGTCATTGGAGGTTGATGTGGCAGCTATGCATGCATCCTCCAGTGTGAAGGTGGAGCTTCCATGTTGTGAACATTGACTATCCATCCTACAATTAAACCCTGGCACTGCCATGGTGAACTCTTGACAGAATTTGCATGGCTGCAGCAATGGATGCCATGTGGGCTACCAGTGATCACAGTGAATATTTTTGCTCCAGGTTCCTGTGTGTCGTGCCACTCTACATGTGATACAGGTCATTCTGCAGTCTTTACAACAGCAATACCTTTTCAAACAGGTCATGCAATATGCTCACCACCTCACCATGATGTGGGCAGCATCTGTCTATGCCTGAATCAATGATCTGCCAGGTCAGGGAAAAGATTGAAGTCATGGTGGTAATGGCCACCAATATGGTAGGTTAATGCACATTGTAGAAAATATTGCGAAGGAGAAGTGTAAAGATGGGAAAATGTTCAGTGTATATGCAATATTTTCTCTTTTTGAAACCCATCTTGTTTCAAAGTGGATTCTGATAGCTTAAGCTTGGTTTTCGTAGGTTTATAGGTTCATTGGTATATACTAGGCTAATGGCCCTGGATCCTTTTACAAGCCTAGCCCATCCACTCATCAAGTTTTCTCTTGAAGGGGGCCAGTGAGGCGCTCTGCTTAACATGTATTGGAAGCCTATTCCATAGCATGGGCAGTCTCTGGGTTATGAACCTATCCCTCCAGCTTGTTCTGTTTATTGTGGTAATGAAGTTGAGGTCTCTGGAGCATGTAGTGTGGAGGGATTGGGATTTCTTTAGATGTAGCATTTCTAACAGAGCTGGGTCAGACATGGCTTTGTAAGTCAAGCAGAGATCACCTCTACCTAGGCAATATGAGACAGAGAATAGTTGGTGTTTTTTTGAGTCTGTCCATACAGGACAAGTGTTTAAGGCCTATGATCTTCTTTGTGAGGTACCTTTGTGGCCTCTCCAGTTGTTGCAAGTGTCTAGTGAGGTACATACCAAATGGGGCATTGTACTCAATGACTGGCCTAATGAGGGAAGAGTAGAGGGAGACAATGACTTCTTTTTTCCTGGATGCAAGACCCTTAGTAATGAGATGTGCCACATAGAAAGACTTTCTGACCACAGTGGCAATATGGTGGTCAAAAGAGAGGTTGCTGTCAACCTGTGTTTCCAGATCTCTTATGACGCCTTCTGTGTTCAGTGGACTACCATCGATATATGATGTACATCAATGTTTGATGAGCTATTTCCTGAATATTGCCAACATGAATATTGCCAACATAGAAAGTTCTAATGTAGAAGATCAGAACTTTTGCCTAATATGAAAAGGCAGAGAGAAGGGTCTGCAGATTCTTAATAAGCAGAATAATACAAAGTTGTTCAGTTTTAATTGGTCAGTGGCTATAATTTAATAAATACAAAATATTCTTCCTAGAAGCAATGATAATATAAAAGAATGAAGTTTCTTGTGTTTGAGTATACAAGACCCTGATTGTTTAGTCTCCCATGTACATGCGTTCTTTGCAATAAAGCAGATTATTTGGGTCTATATTATGATATCGCACGCTTAGAAGAGCGAATGACACATAATTGACCCCATGTAAGCGAAAGCTTACAACGTCGAAACCTCAGAGCAGAGATTTGTTTCCAAGGGAAAAAAAGCGCTGTTCTGAAATAAAAAAAAAACAACTGTAAAACATTACATAATGTGGGGGGCTTCACCCCTCCACCCCCTAATTAAATATACCAACTCTGAGATCGCACTACAGTGCTGAAAACAACAAAGTAGCGAAAGCTGCCAAGCGAACTCTTTCCCAGGGAAAGATTTCACTGAAAAGCCACTTTGCTATTTTGCCTTTTCACGCTTTTCAGTTCAACAAAGACGCATTCGACAACCTGCATCTGCGGCAGCGTAATAGGGAGGTGATTATTCTACTCTGCTGAACTGTGTTGCATGAAGTCACTTTTGACCTCAACAGTTTAGATGATAGATACCATCCCTGATGGTGACTCCATTATAGCCTAGGTGGAGCTGACAGTGGCAGGACATTTGGCACTAAATATAGGTGATGCTACAGGTTTGGCCTGCTCCTCCATTATCACTTCATATGCAGTGGATATTCATTCGATATCTTTTTGCCATCTAATGTCATTATCACTGTATTGTCTAACTGAGCCATGGGCCTGTTGCAACTGCCAGGTTACCTGCAGGCATCAGGCATGTGCTGATCTGTTGTGCTGTGCCCTCCACTAGGGGAACCTGTGAAACATAAAGATAACATTCTTATGTCAGTGTTTGCTTTCCTGGCCTCATGCTGCACAGACTGACACAGATGACTTATATGAATGGCATATAAGAACATATGTACCTATTGGTGCAGGTAGTCATAGTCACAGCCCTGATGTACCTGGTGAACAGATGTGCATGCATATTCTACTGATGTGCATGCATATTCTACTGAATACTATCCTTAGACTTTCAGATTAGTGTACATCTAAAAGCATTAAAATGTATAATATTTAATACTAACCTGATACTTCTCACTTGGGCAGTCATTACAAGCACAACTCCCACTTCCAAGCCACCACCATGTATGAATGTTCACCCATCTATCCCTGACAGGGATACCAAGAACGCTTCCATCTCTGTGAAACAGATGTGTGTTGGTGTCCACCTCCTCTGTTCGACCTGTCCCAGGGAATGACTTGCATGTCTTGTGCTTTGGTCTTAGTATGCATTATCATACCAGTGATTATACAATGCTCTTCTGTTAGTGTCTTACTATGGACACCTACAACATTGATGTCTGCACCACTCCATGACATACCTGGTCCCATAAAGTTTTGCCAGTTTTATATTTTTCCAGGATGCACATGCCAAATGTGCAAAGGGCCTGCAGTAACACCCCCATCTCCTGGGTGGCAAACTTTTCTAGCCATTGCCATTTTCTTTGGTCCATAACAAGTACACCTGTGGATTATATTTTTGAGTCAGTGTGTGTGTGTGTGTGTGTGTGTGTGTGTGTGTGTGTGTGTGTGTGTGTGTGTGTGTGTGTGTGTGTGTGTGTGTGTGTGTGTGTGAGTGCCCTTGGCAGACTCCTATGTCTCAGTGCTGCCCCCCTCCCCCCATCTGGTGGCTAGATACCTGTCTACTATTATGTTGTGACCACTCCCACCTTGTTCCATACTGACAGCAGCAATGGGCATGTTACCACTGCCCAAGTTCTTGCGCACCAATATTAATGGCTATCTGTGCTGCACACATCATGTTTTCTAATATCACTCTCTACATATGAGCACACTCTGACCTCTGTTGCTTCCATGCACCATGGCTGCTCAGTTCAGCACTGTAGGATTTTACCATTTGTCTTATCTTCTTTCAATTTGCCTATACTGCATTGCAATGTTTTCACCACTGAAATCCACTTCTAGACTCATTTGTCTTAATGCAGCCTCCTGCAAATTGACATTTGCCCTTTCTAACTTGCTGTACCAACAAGCTTCTTTGGACTGATGAATTATACTTACTAACTCTCACAAAAAAGCCTTTTACTCCAAAATCAATTGTAAGAAGATATATGAAACTCTTTGGCATTACCTATCATTCCATGCAGCAACCTAAACTAATGCCATGCTTCTTGATATAGCAAAACATTCCACAATGTCCTATTACTCAATATACATGAATCCAAAGGGACCATACTTCCTACAGTAAATGAACAAAGATCATAATTATCTCTGATTCAATTACCTGTCCCAAAGTCATGAGCATCACTGCACCTCTGACAAAAGGCTTTAAGGGTTGGGTATGTCAATTGTCTTGCATCCAGTTTACATATCACCGTATTATGTAGCATGGTATGGGATAGGAAAAATCTACTGGTTCTATTGAAAATATGTAGTAAATCATGATCAGAAGTATCTGGTCATAAGAACCCATTCTTTTTTTCTGTCTTCTCTACTACCCATGCTTGGTAGTGTATTTTAATATATTTGTCCTCATCTTACACTTAGGATGGAGTAATAGAGTAATTATTCATGGCTGAAGTAGGCAAGTATCATCACTTGTGCAGCAGAAAGTTGTTATTACATTTCTCTTATGTACAGCTCACTGCCCAGACTCCTCATGCCCCTCCTCCAACATCTGTTTCATTGTTGGTATTCTGTCCTTTGGGACCCTTTTTCTTTGCATCAGTTAACACTACTATGTTATGTAAGTTTGTACTCACCAACAACATATCCATGTGGTGTTGCTCTTTCCCCTGGATAGCTGCATTGCCTGTGTGTGTGTGTGTGTGTGTGTGTGTGTGTGTGTGTGTGTGTGTGTGTGTGTGTGTGTGTGTGTGTGTGCTTGTTTAAAACTGTCAGTCACAATGATGATGTCTGTACTGCATATGAGATGCCAGTTGATAGGGTAATAGCCCTTGTTATTGAGTGTGCCATATCCTAAGACACAGACAGACCCTCAGAGAGACAACATGGATGCTGACTATTTCCTCTTGCACCATCAGTAGGCCCATTATACTGTAGGATGCCTGTATAGGGATGTAAACTTCCAGACGGCTAGAAAATATTCAGTGCTTTTGCACATAATAGCTCATGCAGGTGAGGACTGTATCAAGTAACTCCAGATGCAGCAATGAGGAAATGCCAGCAGCATACCCAGTGGAATTCTGAATTATTCCTGCTGCCAAGATGGAGACATTTGTAGAAATTGTGATGTCTAGTAACATAGGCCATCCACACACTCTTGTGACTCCAACTATAAATGACTAATGGAGTGCATCCAGTGTTCCTGTAGAAAGTCAAAAACGTCTGACTGGTTAAAATGACAAAGCTGTGCCTCATACAGAATATGTGTATATGCCACCAGCTGGCCATGCAGCATTAGTATGTGCTATGTTATTTCTTTGCCACTGAAACAGTACCACCATATGGTGCACCACACTTAACATCTCACTGTTGTTTGGGCAGGTAAATTCCAAACTCAGCTCACTTACCACAAAGCTTAAACATCATTCCTTACATCAGTTTATAAAGTGTAGGATGCGTTTATGATATTTTATTTTACATAACAACAGTGTTCAGTTACACTGCTCAAGTTCAGTCTGGCTACTGTGGTATCTGCACTGCGGTTAACCCATGCACTTGATTTATAGCTACCTGTGACTCCTTGCAGCTTGTATAATCCTATGGCTGTGCTAATCTAGTTTGCTCCTTGCACAGCATGATAAAAATTCCAGTGGAGTTCTGCCAGAGAATAATCTGCAAGTCCATTTGGCGTCAGTATAGCTCAGAGACAGTGATTTGGACTGCTTAGAAAGCTTACATTTTTAAGTTTGTGTGGTGTTTCATGATGTAGGACAGATGTGAATTAGAGGAACTAATTACAAAAGTAACTCTTTCTTGCAATATGCAATATGAAGATTTGCAGATACACTTGTACAAATCACACATTTTTACTTAAAATAAGTCACAAAAGTAAAATATATATATATTTTATGCTTACTGTGAAATGGTAGTGCCAAAATATATTGAAAATTCTTTAAAAGTTGTGTCTCAAGATAGTCACATTTAATTTGGGAAGCACATAACATTGCAAAGGCAATGCTGAAGAGAAATGTGCAATAGGTGTAACTGGAAATGATATTCATACTTCTGTTTTTGTTGCATTGTGCAGAACTGTGTCAAAGGTCTGAGTTATGTCATTGTATAAATGCCCCCGTTAAATCACATGCTGTACAAGACTCTGTATAAGTTTAAATGAATTAATCTGTCCTGCATTATCATCTTTTGAAGATCTTCCTCTCAAAAGTCACCTGCTTCAAGATATGGTTTATAATCAGGATTCTCCCCATAATCTCTGAAAAACTGAATTCATATTTACTGATCTATACCTAGATGCTAAGTGCTTGCCACCTACCTTAAATGTAGAGAAAATGCTACCAGTTCTGTGCTGTGGAAGGATGGAGCCCAGAATATGTTCTACATAACCAAAGTTTGAGTAGTGGCCCCAATATTTAATGAGTCAGGCAGGGAGGGATGGGAGTAAGTGACTAACACCAGCTTACCCTGGGGTGGGGATTGGAAGTGTCCTGCACAAGACATCCAGCTGAGGAAAGACAGGTGTTGCAGCCCCTACTGCTTGTGACAGTGTGAACCAAGCAATGAATGCACATATATTCTACCTGGACATCTTTATTGTGTGCAGAGGTGCATGCCTACACAGAATCTAATACTGTTGGCATTACACCACACTTTCTGACCAGTTGGAAAGGGGCATACAGAAAGCCTCCTAAGTGATGTTGGATGGCAGCAGTGACCCTCAGCTCTTGCTTCTCTCTGTGTGTCCTATTGTGGTGGGCTTTGGATAAATGAATGGATTAATAGGTGTTAGGCTTATGGTGAGGATGGGGTCCATGCTCTGATTGGAATCTAGATGACTAAGCCTGGACACTAGAGGATCAATGAAGGGGAGAATGATATTGGGCAGCATTTGCAGTTTGCTCATCCAAGAGGAAGGGAGATGATGTTCCCAGTCAGGCCAAACTGCTCCCATGCTACTTATGACTTACACTTGACCAGTTGCCACAGGATTGGGAGATGTGTGCTTGGCTATCTCAAGCCAGTGGAAGTATCCCTGATGGAATGTGTATGGGTGCACACACTCATGGGGGAGGGCATAGGATGCCCCTGTAGTGATGCTGAGGCAAATGTTTTCTACCCATGTGGGTTTAAGGCCAATTCTCAAATCTGGGATTTTGGCAAGGGCAACAAAGCCCGCCATGGCTACCTTATGTCAGTGCCTCCCCCACTCCACTCTCACTTTCCCTGGAAAGATACTCAGGACAGTGGAACAAATGAGCTGAGCGGATGGGGGGGGGTGGATGGCTGGGAAGCATGATGGCAAAAAGCACACAGAAAAAAAGACTGGTTAAAAAATAGGGAAACATCGGCACATTTCCAAAACTGGTGAATGACTGCATATTTTATAGAAAGTGTAAAAAATGATAGACAATACTTAATTAAAAGCTACATTGTGGGCATGGAAAATGTACTGTTTTGATGAAGTCCTTAGAATTTTCCGTAATTATCTTTTCCTTAATGAAGGAACCTATTGTATGAGCATTTTCTCTAATTTGTTAATGTAGAAACAGAAGCACAGATCTCCAAATGCAGGAAAGTTCCTCTACGAGGAAACATATTCCTGTTATAACACAATTCTCATAACAGGTAACCTATGGGAAGATGGAGATTGAACTCTCGAGCTTCAATTGCCCAAGGTTTAACCCCCACCAAGGATTAGAGTTCCCCATAGGAAATCACTTTCAGTGAGTTCTGCGAGCAATGATGCCCTTTTCAGGGGAATTTTTCCTTCTTTAGGTCGATGCGGCCATGGAGATGGTATGTATAAGTTCAATCCCCCCACATTAGAGGGTGCATGGGGGGCTTGCCCCTCCCCCCCAGAAAAAACACTTGAAAAAGTTTTTTTTTTACCTTTTTTAAAAGATTTTTTGCAAACACAGTTCAAGGATTCCAATCCTTGGTGCTCTGATTTTCATCCATTCATTATGGAGACTCTGAGAACAAAAACTACAAAAAAGTAGCAAATAAGTCACTATATATATATATATATATATATATATATATATATATATATATATATATATATATATATATATGTCATGTTTACTATGAAATAGTAACACCAAAAGCTATTGATAATTCAGCAAAAGATGCATCTTACTACAGTAATATTTAATTTGAGAAACACATAATATCATAAATGTAGTGCTGAAGAAAAATGTGCAACAGGTGGAACTGGAAAGGATATTCATGCTTGTTTTTAAACCACAGTTGTTGCAAGGGGAATACTTCATTTAAAAATTACAAGAAGTGTGTTATCTTCACATTCAAAGCTCCATCTGATAAAATATAAGAACACAAAAAGCTCCTTTTATAAACTACGTAACTAATTTCTATTATTGTCATTTTGTTAGCCATCATTGCTACTTGAACACATTCATACTCGCATTGTTTTGTTTCCACTTACTCTGTATGCTATGGTAATACAGCTCATGTCTTTATTCACAAAACCTGTGAGCCCAATTCCAAAAGACTTGCTCTCAGTGCAAGTGACCACTTACACTGAAAGCAGGCTTAGAGCAGGTCTTTTGGAATCTGGCCTGTGTGGCAAATGTTTATAGATGCACCTTAAATAGAAGTAAGTCACTAACGCTAAGAGCAACTCTTTTGGAATCTGGCCCTTTGTTATATACTGTTTTATTTACTTGCCTATCTGTCTGAATATTTAGCTACAGTATGTATGTATCTATCTAACCTTTCATAATCAGGTAAGTAAACCTGCCCATGAACCATTTTCAGTCACAACCTGGACCATCTGACATAGTCAACACATAGACTGGTAAAGATTAAAATAAGCAGTTACACTAAATGTAACTAGCATACATTAGTCATCATCTTCTTTTGGCTGTTCCCATTAGGGGTCGCCACAGTGGATCACCTGTTTCCATTTCTTCCTGTCCTCTGCATCTTGCTCTGTCACACCAACCACCTGTCCTCTCTCACCACATCCATAAACCTTATCTTAGGCCTTCCTCTTTTCCTGTTACCGGGTAGCTTCATCCTTAGCATCTTTTTCCCAATATACTCAGCATCCCTCCTCAGCACATGTCCAAACAATGTAATCTTGCCTCTCTGGCTTTGTCTCCAAACCTTCCAACCTGGGCTGACCCTCTAATATACTTATTCCTAATCCTGTCCACCCTCGTCACACCCAGTGCAAATCTTAACATCTTTAACTCTGCCACATCCAGCTCAAATTCCTGCCTTTTTGTCAATGCCACTGTCTCCAACCCATATAACATAGATGGTCTCACCACCCTCTTGTAGACCTTCCCTTTCACTCTTACAGGTACTCGTCTGTCACAAATCACTCCTGACACTCTTCTCCACCCACTCCATCCTGCCTGTACTGTCTTCTTCACACACTCACCGTTACTCTGAACTATTGACCCCAAGTATTTAAACTCATCCACCTTTGCCACTTCTACTCCTTGCATCCTCACCATTCCTCTATCCTCCCTCTCATTCACACACATATAATCTGTCTTAGTCCTGCTGACCTTCATTCTTCTTCTCTCTAGAGCATATCTCCATCTCTCCGGGGTCTCCTCCACCTGTTCCCTACTCTCACTATAGATCACAATGTCATCTGCAAACATTATAGTCCATGGAGACTCCTGTCTGATCTCATCTGTCAACCTGTCCATCACCATTGCAAATAAGAAAGGGCTCAGAGCTGATCCTTGATGTAACCCCACCTCCACCTTAAACGCATCCATCACTCCCACCGCAAACCTCACCGCTGTCACGCTACACTCGTACATATCCTGTACCACTCTTACATACTTCTCTGACACTCCTGACTTCCTCATACAATACCACAACTCCTCTCTAGGCACCCTGTCATATGCTTTCTCTAAGTCTACAAAAACACAATGCAACTCCTTCTGACATTCTCTGTACTTCTCCAACACTCTCAGAGCAAACATTGCATCTGTAGTGCTCTTTCCCGGCATGAAACCTGATTATTAATCATCACCTCCCTTCTTAACCTAGCTTCCACTACTCTTTCCCATAACTTCATACTGTGACTGATCATTAGTAAAATAAAAATATAAATCTAGTTATTTCAATTCAAGACAGTAAAGCATAAATACATTTTTGTTATGTCTCTGAGGATCATATAATTAAGACTTAAGACTTTAAAATATTACATTTAAAACAGAAGTTTGAAATAACTCAGTATGATAGTGGATAAGGCAGTTCTGTACTTAAAAATCATTTTATTTTTCTCCCCATCTATATTAACTTGTCATAAATTTAGTTTCCATATAACAAATACAGTCAAAACAAAATGTGAGTTACATAAAGTAAATCAGAAGATACATTCAACTACTGCTGAGCTTGTCTTTATAGTTCACTGGTTAGATATGTTAACTTTGGACCAAAAGACATATGCATTTATATTCTTCTTTTAAGTACTCTTTAAGCCTTTTTCTAAATAGGTGTAAATTGCTTTTTTTTAATGTCTTGTAAGATGTTCAAGCTTGCTGGGATGATTTTAGTAAACTATGTTGACTAAGCTATAGTGAGTAGAGAAGCTTAAGATCTGAGTTCTTTGTTGACTGTGCAGTGAATAGGAGAGGTCTCTTATCTGTATTAGGTTCTCAACAGTGGGTAGTAACTCTCTTTAGGTGTGAAAATTTGGGATTTAAATAGGAAAATAGTCCTTGCTGTAACAGAATGTCAATTACTATTTTCAGTTGTTGTTGTATAATGATATTCTCTGTAGGGTGCCAGCCAGGTAAGTAGTTTATTTTCTGTATTTTGTAACATAGATGTGTTTTGTAGCAGAAATAATGGAAATAATAGAAGTCATATTATAATCTAGGTGTAAGCACACTGATTGCTGTGGTGTGACAAGCTTCTCTTGTTAGCAGATACACTATTTTTAACGGTATTTTAAGTTGCAACAGTAACAGTACCTTTTCAGATTCTATTTGTTGTGTGAGGGAGAGAATCTGATCCATGAGTATCCTAAGGTGGTGGTGTTGTTCTTTTGTGACTGGGTGTGTTGAACATAGGGAGTCGTTTATAGTTAAGACTGGAGTATTTGCTATGCATGATTGCATGCCAAAGAGCCTTACTGTACAGCTTTGTGGCTTAATTGTTAATTTATTTACAGCTAACTAGTCTTGAAGTCATCTTGTAAAAATGTATGTAAGCTTTGAGTTGATTATGAGCCCTAATAGGTTCATAGGTTCATAGGTTGGTACTGGGCTATCTGCCCGAAGGTATATATTAGCCCAGCCACATTGTGCGGTATTCACCGCCCCTTTAGTAGTTCCCTAGACCCTTGTACTAGCAGCTAGTACCCTTGGCCCCTATCTAGTAGTGCTGTTGGTGTGATCCCCGGTGTGAACTTTCTGTTACCCATCCACTCATCAAGGTTCCTCTTGAAGAGTGATAGTGAGGGGCTCTGTCTTATGTAGATCGGGACCCTGTTCCATAGTAAGGGAAGTCTCTGCGAAGGGAATCTATCCCTCCAGCATGTTCTATTCATTGTTGTGTTGAGGTTTATATCCCTAGAGCGTGTAGCTCAAGTAGATTTGGTTTTGCTAAGATGGAGCATTTTCAACAATTCTGGGTTGGACATGGCTCTGTACGTTAGACAGAGATCACCTCTGAGAAAGCGGTATGCAACAGAGAACAGTCTTAGCTTTTTTAATCGTGCTGCATAGGGCAACTGTTTGAGGCAAGTAATCCTCTTGGTTAGGTACCTTTGTGGTCTCTCCAGCTGCTGGAGATGTCTAGCCAGGTACATTCCAATTGGTGGATTGTACTCAATAATGGGTCTGATGAGGGAAGAGTAGAGGTGCACCATTATGTCCTTAGATCTTGATGCAAACCCTTTTGTGATCAGATGGGTCACATAGAAGGATTTTCTAACCACTTTGGCAACATGGTTATCAAAGGAAAGCTGACTATCTACTTGGGTCCCTAGATCCCTTATTTCTTCTTCAGATTTCAGGGGATTACCTCCTATGTTGTAGTTTGCGGGTACTCTGTTTTTTCCAAAGGGGATTACTATGCATTTTTTTGCATTTAGCTTGAGACCATGGCTTTGACACCATGCATCAGTCTCATTTAGGCCCTTCTGGAGGATCTCCATGTCGGCCGGAGACTCTATTATAGCACCCAGTTTGCAGTCATCCACAAACTTAGTCAGCCACAGCCCTTCTGTGCTTGCCTGTACTTCTGAGAAGTATATGCCAAACAGGAGGGGCCCCAGGACAAAGCCCTGAGGCACACCACTCATTACTGGTCTGGATTCGGACATAGATCCCACTACTCTTACTTTATGGGATCTGTCTGAGAGCCAGTTTGCGATCCATCTTGTGATGTAAGGGTTTATGCCCAGGCTGGTGAGCTTATCAATAATACCTGAATGGGGAATGGTGTCAAATGCTTTAGCAAGGTCAAGGTAAGCCGTGTGTACCTCCATTCCCTTATATATAGCCTGAGTAACTGTCTCAAAGAAATCCACCAGGTTCAGGAGGCATGATCTGCCCTTGACAAAGCCAAACTGTGTGGGGTCCAGCGACTGGAGGTTCCCAATCTCTCCATTTATGAGTTCCATAATGATTCGCTCCATAGCCTTACAGATCAGACTGGTCAGGCTTATTGGTCGGTAGTTCCCAGGGTCAGTTGTGGCCCCACCCTTGTGTAGTGGGACCACCACTGCCGTGCGCCATTCTATGGGCACATATCCTGTGGAGAGGCTGAGACTGAACAGGGTATTAAGATGCAGGGTTAATTCCTTTTGGAGCTCGCGTATGACACAGCCTGGGACACCATCTGGTCCCATGGAGGCAGTGTTTTTAGCTTTAAATAGAGCCTTGTTAACCAACGTATCAGTAATAATTGGACTTACACAATCCCCTAGAATGGTAATAGGCCCTGTAGGTAGTGAGGGGGGGGGGGGTTTGCACTGAACCTGTCAGCTAAGATGTTGGCAATGTCAGAAAGGTCAGTGTATTTTGTTCCATTTTGTACTAGCTCAGAACAGACCTGAGCGTTGCCATTTAGGTTTTTGACATAGCCATAGAAGGCCTTATGGTTATCCTTGGCATCCTTGGCAACTTTCTTTTCAAAATTAGCTTTAGTTGACTTGATGAGGGCCCTCAATTTCTTACTAATGCTGATCAGGGATGATTTTTCTACTTGAGATTTGGCCTTTTTTTGTATAAGTCTCCTCCTTTTATTGTAAAGTTTGCTTATGGCCGGGGTCCACCAGACTGGTTTCTTCTTGCTTGAGGAAGGAGTCTTGGTTTTATTTGGGATAGCACGGTCCATGCAATCCTGAAGGTGCATATAGAGTGCCTTGGTGTAGTATTCCGCATCCTGGATATCATTATCCTTCTGCAAGGGAATAGTGAAGCTTTCCACTTCGGATGCAAGTAGTTTGACGTTTGCTTTGGAAAGGTTTTTGACTATGGTTTCTTTGACTGGGGGAGGTGGAGGGGTGAGGATGTCCAGGGTTATCAGTTTGTGGTCGGATCTGGCCAATTATGACAGTGTTTGTGTATTAAATGCATTCTAACTGAAGTAGTTCTCAGGGATGGTCATTGATAAACAAAGAAAATAATAAAGGACCAAGGATTGATTTTTGATAGATACCTTCATTCAGGCCAGCAATATTTGTGTGACAGTCTTTACTATTACAAATATTCATTAAAGTCTAGATTGGGCAAGTTTATGAGGTAACATGTAACCAACATTTTCAAACATGTTTTTTATGTTACTTGGTCACAATCTATGTTAGTTCGTATTTGTCTGGTTAGTGAGTAAATTATAGGTATGATATATGCTTACAACTTATATATAAAAGTTTTACATACAGTTGTACTGCCTAGCTAAGGTGATTTAAGATGCAAACGATGGTCTTTATCAAAGGATGATACGAAATACAACTGAATCTTGCAACCATTTACTCCTCACCAGTACCCACCCTCAGACTGAACCCCTTCTCTCAAACAGGGCTAGACCAGTAAAGCCAGAGATGAATCCATGAAAAATCCATTCAATCATCCAGTTTCCGTGTGAAGGAAGATAATACATCGCACTGCTTAATTTGCACTGTGTCACGAACCTTTCTCTTCACAGCGTTCTGCTCATCTGCTGATGAAGATTTAGATCCTTTGTCCTGGTATTTCTGGGACTATTTAATTTGTGGAAATACAAAATATCCTGGATATCTCGATCCCTAATGACTCTGAAGAAAAGCCATAGCTCTCCACTGAGAACTCTGAGAAATCTGTAAGACACTGAATAAACAGACAGCACGTCTTTTATGGTAGCTTAAGCCAGTGACCTTTAGGAACCTCTGGGTTCTTTCTGGTAATTTATGTTTGTAGTGAATTTCAGATTTGTTAATAAGCTCTTTAACATTAGATCTGTGTATTAATTTCAAGTAGAAGGTATAGCATGTTAATAGTTCATATAATAAATGGTTAGCAGTTGGAATGATTATTTTGCTGAAGGTATTTATGGTTAAGGTCAGTGGAGTAGAGATGTTATATCAAAACCTGTCTCTTCACTTTATTTCTCCTACATAAAAACTACTGTTAAGTAAAATTCTGCAACCATAATTGACAGAACCAGGTGTTCATGTACTCCTTCCTTCTCCGATGAGTGCTAAAGTTTCCCGTGGCATGCACAAAAGAGATTTATCAGGACAGGTGCAGTCCCTTGTCTGTACATGTCTAGCTTTGCCACTTCAAAATACATAAATAAACCTTTTGTATAACAGCATATTTTTGTTCACATCATGTCTGTTTTAAATCTGAGTGTGTAAATGAAACTTTCACATCATATTTGCCCATACTGGACACAGGTGTCTCTGTAAGTGACTATTTTAGTTTTACCTGTATTTATTCTGATTTAACTACTAGTATTGTGAATAATCATTTAAGTTCTGATCTCTACCAAAATTTTATTTGGGGTGTGCTCCTGTATCTTTAAATTTATGGCTGCCTTTCCTCTAACACTTTCTCCTGTTTCCTAATAATTTTCTCTAAACTCTGATTTTTTTCTTCAGCATTCTGGATTAAATGGCACTTGAACTGGCAGTTTTACTTGTTTTATTGAAGCATTACTCTACATATTCTCTTTGTATAAACAGCTGACCACTTGTTTATTCAGTATGTAATACCAGAGCAATTTCTTCCCATACAGCTGCAAATGAATAGCCTAATTCTGCAGATCTGTCAGCTATTATGGCTAGCTGGTGAATGCTGTGAATGTTTAGCCATTGTTCACCATGTTACCCTGTACAGAAGGCCCAGAAGTGAGTTTGACTAGATCCTGAAATTGGAAACTTAGCACATTAATGGAAAAAGCACTGAAAAATAATTTTACAATATGTAATAAGTATGTTTATCGGGACCAGACAGGAACAGCTGCGGATACTGCCCTAACCCTTAGCTATGTAAACTCTTTAATGGCACATGAGGAGCAGCGTTAGACACACAGAGACACTCTTTGTAGGAGTGATGTGATATATTATGTTTTCTTCACTGCAGATGTTCTTGCATGCAAAAATAAGAGAACTGACTTTTTTTTTATGTTATGAATAGTACATGTCAGGCTTATGAAATTCAAATTTAAAGAACAAAAAAATAATAGCTTGGATTAAGAAATCATATCAGTGCCAGCACTATGTGGGCAGTACTGCAGTGCCCAATAGTGTGACAGAATTATAATGAGATTCAGAGACATAATAAAGCCCCATTGAGCAATAGCTCATTAGTGCTCATTATCAAGTTTCTGAATCAAAAATTATATAGTTACAAGCAACCACTGTAGTTTCCTTCTACCAACCCATGCAACTCAGTTGCACATACACTTACAAATCCAAGTATGCACACAAACACACACACACACACACACACACACACACACACACACACACACACACACACACACACACACACACACACACACACACACACACACACACACACACACACACACACACACACGGTGACACTCATGACTACTCATAACACATCCAGTCACACATGCATACACACGCGCGCACACACACACACACACACACACCCACACCCACACACACACACACACACACACACACACACACACACACACATACACACACACGTAGCAAGGGTCCATTTCTGACATAGGACTAAATGGATGGACACCATCTAAAGACAGTATATGATTTTTTTTCACTTAGCTCCCCAAACTGAGGGATAGAGCAATATAGATCCCAGTGAAAAGTTATGGGAAAGCACACATGGCTTATTAGCAGTAGTCATGCTTCTGGACAACTGCATTTGCATGTAGCATTTGCCAGTTAGACCAGTGTAGCACTAGCTATGAACTAGAGCCCTCTTGCCCCTGTAGTGCTACACTGGTCTCTGAATGTCTCTGATATAACACACTAAGCAGTTTGGCTACAAACAAAACTGTGAAGTGCTTTATGCATTTCTGTATCCCAAGGAATATTTCTTGCCTGTTGCAAGTATGAAAAGAGGTAATTGTTTTGGAAACAGTATTTAAAGAAAGCCTACTTGCAAAACTCAAACTAATCAACATCTGTGGCATGTAATACGCAATATAATCAAGGATCAGTTTCTTAAAGTGTCAAGAAATGTGTCAAATGATGGATTTATTTAACACCTAAGTATTATAGCTGAAGGATTTGTAATCTATGGCTGAGATTCATATAGATGCACTGTATTTTTGGCCATGGCTTGTGCAGCTAAGTGATACTGCACAGCAATGCAGAGAGGTAAGGAATATCCAAATTAAAATATACAGTGCTTATGGAGAACTTGCTGCACTTCAAGGTTCATAAATGGGCAAGTATGCAAGCAGGCCTATTCATGCAGTGTAACTGTGCAAGCAGGCCTAACCATGAAGTGTAACTGTGCAAGTAGGCCTAGCCATGCAGAGTAATTGTGCAAGTAGGCCTAGCCACGCAGTTTGTCCATGCACGTAGGCTTAGCCATGCTGTGTAACTGTGCAAGTAGGCCTAGCCATGCAGAGTAACTGTGCAAGTAGGCCTAGCCATGTAAAATAACTGTGTAAGTAGGCATGGCCTGTGGAGTAACTGTGCAAGAAGGTCTAGCTATGCATTGTAACTGTGCAGGCAGGCCTAGCCAAGCAGTGTAACTGTGCAAGTAGGTTTTGCCATGCAGAGTAACTGTGCAAATAGGTCTAGCCATGCAGTGTAACTGTGCAGGTAAGCCTAGCCATGCAGTTTAACTGTGCAAGTAGGCCTGGCCATGCAGTTTAACTCTGCAAGAAGGTCTGGCTACACAGAGTAACTGTACAATTAGGCCTTGCCATACAGTGTAATTGTGCAAGTAGGACTAGCCATGCAGTGTAACTGTGCAAGTAGACCTAGCCATTCAGTGTAACTGTGCAAGTAGGCTTAGCCATGCAGTGTAATTGTGCAAGTAGGCCTAACCATGCAGTGTAACTGTGCAAGTAGGCCTAACCATGCAGAGTAACTGTGCAAGTAGGCCTGGCCATGAGGTGCAACTGTGCAAATAGGCCTGGCCATTCAGTTTAACTATGCAAGCAGGCCTGGCCATGCAGAGTAACTGTGCAAGTAGGTCTGGCTATGCAGAGTAACTGTACAAGTAGGCCTAGCCATGCAGAGTAACTGTTCTAGTAGGACTAGCCATGCAGAGTAACTGTACAAGTAGGCTTAGCCATGCAGTGTAACTGTGCAAGTAGGCCTAGCCATGCAGTGTAACTGTGCAAGCAGACAAATCCATACAGTAACTTGTATATCCAAAAGTGCATGAGAGAATCCACAGAGTAGCTGCATCCTAAACAGAGTGATCTAGTGAGAACAGAAGGCATGAAGCCATGCTGACATGCCTCATTATAAAGCAGTGCTTTTAGCAGCTGGGCTGCTTGTTACCACATCACTTGGTGGGACAGCACCAAACACCACATACAGCTAAGTAGCCATATATTTGTTGCTGTATTTCTGTGGTGTTCATATATGTGGACACCTGTTGGATTTCTAAAAGAGAAGGAAAGGACTGTACAGGAAATCAGAAAAAGGAGACAAGCAAGCAGAGGATCACTCAAGAGAACACATATTAGTGTGTAAGATGGGGGAAGAGGACAATGTTTTTGTGGGAATAGAGCTCCTTATTTCTTGAAAGACAGAAGGGAAGAGGGGAAGAGTAAAAGAGAAAGTGGTATAGTAAAGCTGTCTAGGATAGTTTGTGAGGATAAGCACACAGCAGCACAGACAAAAATGGTGGGAATCACACAATAGAAAATATGGGTATGGCAGATAGAGGAAGGGAGCATGCCGGGTTGGGGACAGGTTGGAGTACAATCAGCTGACATGTTGTCTTCCATCCCAGCCCAACTACTCCATACCATGAAAGGTAGTGTTTCATGTCTCAAAAATAAAAGAATAAAAGCCATGCTTTCCAACAAATAAAAATAGGGACACTTGGCAAAACTTCAGGCAATCTGAGGCACAATCATGTTTCTGCTCACCGAAAGTACAATACCCAGATCTTCTACCACCAAATAAATAAACAATCCAAACAGACAACATTCAAAAAATAATCCAGCCAGACAGCACTCTAAAATGATCCATCACAAACAAATTCTAACAAGGCATTAGATTCCACTTTAAAGAAATGTGTGAATAGCAGACTGAGTTTCTTTTTCCATAGGCAGCCATCTGAAGCCATCTTTGGACATGCATGATTCTGGATGAATGTCATTCTCTCAACACCAATAGCATACCGTATATAGCTCTGTGTCATGAGTTCACAGATGTATGCATGACTAAATGATGTCCTGCTACAAGCACTAAGGGCGCATGGACAGAATGTGTTGTGGGAGGGGTGTTAACTAGTCTTTATATGACCAGGTGTGGCAGACAGTGGTTCATGATATAAATACCATGAGGGGATATAATTTTTCTTCACACCAGTGCATAATCATGTTACTGACATACCATACTCTACCAAGACAAAGGCACATCCTATACCAGCTGATACATCAGCTACTGAGGGGGCTCACCTGGGGGCAGCAGGCTGACAGAGTCAGAGTAGTTTTGGTGTACCTGCTGGGAACACTGGTTCTGGGATTATCCCAGGAGAAGTAGACACTAACTTCAGGATGGGTCCACTCCGACATCTGTCAGTGGTTGGTGTACAAGGTAAGTACCTTTAATTCTGTGAAGTTGTACTATGAGTAATCACAATAGGCTGAACACAGCAACTGCTAACTGTATATATTTTTTAGGCATATCAGGTCTCCAGCCATGTCAGGATGGTGGCAGAGATAGGTTGTGTTTTATGGTACACCTCACTTGGGCTCCTTTTGAGTACATCTCACAGAATTAGGGTATTGGCCCAGGTACCTGTGCTCACTACAGTATTTCTTTTGCTGTGTTTTCACAGATCAAAACACCATGATACTGACACATGTACAGGCAGATGTACAATAAGCTGATGCTGGTACCTGTACTGGACCTGATGATGATGATGATGAGACACAGATACCTGATGTAAAATATATGTGTGTGTTTGGTACCTTTAAGAAGCATTTCTAAGGATTGAACGTGCATATAAATAGCAAACACGTGATAGCTTCAGTGCCATTTTGAGAGTGCAGCCAGTGAGTGAACATCGATGAGAGATAGTCTGTTTATAGGTTTATCTAAGTTAAAGTTATTTACCTCATTTCCTGATGTGTTTGTACATAATAAAGCTGCTTGAACATAACCCACACTGGTTCATCTATTCCATCCTGAAAAGACAAGTGAGATAAACGACTTGGTGCCAGAACCGGGATACCAGAGACTGCTTTTCTGGCGAGTAAGAGAAATGAGAGCAAAAATGAGCCAGAAATAAGGTAATGAATCCTTGCACAAATGCTTATTTTGTTAAAAGAGACTAAATGGACCATTACAAAGGCACAAAATGCATTACTAAGCAAACAAATAGCACAGAAATGTTTGAGCAAACAAAAGGCATAAAAAGTTTATTAGCTGAGCGAAATGTTCAAAGTTAAAATATTTGAAAAACAATTGGCAGAAAAGTATGTTAGAGGTTCAGAGTAACCCCGTAATTGCTAAATGAGCATGTCTAGAGTAAAATGTGCCCAAGAAAAGAGACTAGATTGGCAAAACGAATATAATAAAGGGCAAAAAGGGCATATTAAGTATAAATAAAGCAAGGTGACTACATTTTTTGGCAAATTACAGTATTTTGGCATAAACAGTTATTTTGCATTAAGTAAAGCTCTGCATAGCATAACTAGAGTTATTTGAACCATCGCAAAGTTTGTAAAAGTGTTTACAGTGTGTGTATATTACTGTCCGTTAATTTTGAAGAGTTTATTGTGTGCAATGTGCAATTATTTCATGAAGTGCAGTCAATATACAGCCATTTCGAAACGTTTTTTGTGCTGGGTGTGTCTACTTGCAAGGTATCATCATTGCAGAGTGTTTCTTGCACTGTAAAGAATTACTTAGCAAAGTACAGGCACTTTGGAAGTGTTTCAGTGTGCTGTGGATTGTTTATTTGCAACGTGCAGTTACTTCAAAATGTTTCTCGCTCTGAGTTTCTTCTGCTGCCCAGTTTACTTGCAATGTGCAGTTACTTTGAAATGTTTCTTAAAATGATGATAAATGACTTTACGGTACAATAATTTCGAGAGTATTACAGTGCCCGAGAAAAGTTATTTTGCAAAGTATTCCACAGAATTCAGTTACTCAAAAGTATTTTGCAGAGTTCAAGTACTAAAAAGGCTTATTGTGCTACTGAGCATAGTTACAAGTACTGGCATCAATTTCGGGCATATATGTGTATACATATATATATATATATATATATATATATATATATATATATATATATATATATATAAATATATATATGTTGGCTCTATCATCTTAAGGGCAAGAAAGTTGGATTAAACATACATTTACAGAGGAAAAATAAACACGCGTGAAGGCAATCAATCTGGTTAAAAACGGAAGAGGGGAACAACCCTCGCTTCCTCCTTTATTATAAAGCACATGATCACATGACCTCTTTTGACCTCTCCACAACAACGACGTCAGTGTAAAAGCACACATACGATCATTCACTCTCTTTTATTATTATCAGCCAACACCCCCACTTGCTCTTACGCTGTATACAAATACATTTAAGAACATATTTTTGGATAAATTTTTCTTTTACATCCCAAATACGTAAAACATGAACCTTTCAATCTTCGATTTCGTAGCAGGTTTAGTAAAGATATCTACAACCATGTCCGTTGTTGGGCAATATTCAATGCTTATTTTGTCATCATTAAGTGCTGATATAACAAAATGATACTTAATGTCAACATGTTTACATCTCTGTCGGCTTACTGGATTCTTCGACAAAGCGATTGCTCCTTGATTGTCCTCAGATATTGTTACTGGCACATACTTGCACTCTCCATCCATTCCACTCAACAGCTGCACAAGGTACAAACTCTCCTGTGTTGTTGCTGCTAATGCCATGTACTCTGCCTCACATGTAGGTAAAGCCACCGTTTGTTGCTTCTTTGATTTCCATGAAATAATAGGCCTGTCTCTATTAAGGCTAAAGCAATAACCTGTTGTACTATGCCTATCGTTTTGATCTGTTGCCCAATCTGCATCACTGTATGCTACAAGCTGAAGTTTCTCTTCACTTTTCTTGTAACACAGCTCTCTGTCCAATGTACCTTTTAAGTACCTTAACACGTTTGGCTAGTATTAAATGAGATTCACCGAGTTGTGAAAAATATTGTGAAAGTTTACTTACAATCCAGCAAAGATCAGGTCTCGTGCTTGTCATAACATATATCAAACTACCCACAAGCTCACAATATTTTCTTGGATTGGTAGATTCACTGTCACATTCAAAGTTTGTTTTTTTGTTCAGAAGGGGTACTTCTTACTTTACAATTAGACATACCAAATTTCTCAAGAATTTTTGTGATGTACCTCTTTTGGTTCATCTTTACTTCACCACTGTTTTGGGTAAAGTCTAGAAAATGTCTTAGCTTTGCCAGATCTTTCATTTTAAATTTAGCTTTGAGCATTTCTTTTGGGTCTATTTTAATTAAATGAAAGCGGAATCCGTCGAATACGAATCCATCGACACATACAAAACACGATAACGTCGAACACGCAAAACCGTGAAATTTAAACATCGAAACCGCAATAATCGGCTAACCCCACCGCCCGTAACATACTACCTACGCAAACACAACAACAAAAAACACATACATACACTAACCAAAACCCTTCTACTAACCCTAAATTAAAGCACCAAAACCCCACTTGTAACCCTACACTAAATCCCACATACACAACTATCTATGCACTACCCTTAACCCCTCCCTAACCCTAAGGTCCGTAACTACCGCACACTTACCCTATAGAGCTATACCCACACAAAGTAAATATTTCAAACACATACACTTAACAAAACCCTACACTAACCCTTACATACATTACCTATCTAGCGCTTAACTTAACCTGCACCCTAACCCTAAGGTCCATAACTATCGCACACTTACCTTATGGAGCTATACCGCAGATGGGCCAACTATGACAATTCGACATTTCCAATTTCGCTATTTAGTGCATTCGATGTTTCCACGTTTTGCTGTTTACGTGTTGACAGATTCGTATCTGACAGATTCGGCTTTCGTTTAATTAAAGTAGACCCTTTCCTTTACATCGTTCAGTGATTCATTGTCACTAGCTGCTATAATGAGACCATCAACCCATATAATTAGGACTGTTTTCTTATTTCAGCCTATCTAGTGTATGCACAATGGTCTGCAGGCTTTTGGATTGTTTCAATCCGTACAATGACTTATTCAGTTTACAAACCAATTTTTCATCATTATTTGATTTCTTTTCAAAACCTTCAGGTTGCTCCATATGTACCTTACAGTCAATAGGAGCATGTAAATAGGCTGTTTGTACATCCATCTGGTGCAATTCTAAATCATACTGAGCTGCCATCTGCATTAGACTTTTTACAGGTGTCATACTTGCAGTTGGTGCAAATGTTTCATTATAGTCTATACCAGCAACTTGACTGTAGCCTTTAGCCACATATTCATAGATTCATAGATTTATAGATTAGTACTAGGCTAACTGCCCTTGCGAGACATTTTAAGCCTAGCCAATTATCCCCTGTGAGATTCAAACCCTGTACCTTGTGTTTGTAAGGCAAACACCTTAACCATTAGGCCACCCTCCCAACATATCTAGCTTTTTAAGTCTCAGTATTATCTGCATTGTCTTTTACAGTGAAAACCCACCTACCTCCCACTGCATTTTTATCTTCTGGCAATGTTGTTGTTGTTGTTTTTCTTTCAGCTTTTCCCGGTTAGGGGTAGCCACAGGGGAACTCCAGTCCGCTAATGATTGGCAGTAGATTTTTTACGGGTGCCGAGGTGCCAGCTCAATGCCCAACCTTCAACAAAGGCACGCCCATTCTACGCATGTCTTTCGAATGCCACTCGACCATGGGGAGGACATGCAGACTCCACACAGAAGGTGCTCCAGCTGAGAATTGAACGGGAAAACCTCTTTCTGTAAGGCAACCATGCTACCGCTGCACCACCGTGGCTTATCACTGTCAATGTGTTACTGTACATAAAGCACATCTGCATGTTTCAAACTCAGAGTGCACAAATTTGTGTGTTTTGTCCTCTTTATGATAACCTGTATACTATAATTGGTCATCTACTCAGTGTGTACACATTTCCATTTGTTAGATGTTAAGAAATCTCAGCAGTGAAAAAACAATTCTGTAATCACACCATCACTTAAGTTTATGATTCCATCTTTATCAATTAGCACTAATCTGTCTCCTTGTCTGTATCACAATCAAAATGGGTTTGGAAGACTCAGCTCACTAACCCATAAAACAAAGAAAATTAAAAAATCAAAAACAGCTAGACTAAAACTTGGGTCGATGTGCCAAAACAAACTTGTACTCCAGCACTCAAACAAAATGTTGCTACAAACAGCATTCTGACCTATTCAAAATACTTACAGAGTCCTTTTCAGTAGCTTCCAAGAGAACATTTCTAGCTTTTGTCAAATTTTTCTGTAACTTCTGCAGATGGCTGGACAGTTTAATTGCATAAAAACTAACAAGGGGGTGCCTTCATTCTCCTTTACAACTTCCTGTAATAAAGTCTCAGCACCTTCCAAGTTTCCCTGTCAGTGTTCCAGGCTCACCCGACGCAGACGTATCACAGCCAGTCCTGGAGTATAGTCATCAAACATCTTCACTGTGGTGAGTGTAAATGTGTTGTTTTCCTTTAAAGACTTAAGTTCCTCCTTCATAGCTTTGACCCACTTCTCCGAGTTAGACAAAGTCACGGCCTCTTTAAAGCTCTGCGGTGTGTTGCATATTAGTCTGTAACAATAGTCAACATTAACATAATCGTCGTTTTCAACTTTACACTCATAGTCCTTCAAGTATGCAGGTGTTTTTCTCTCTCTTTTAGAGCAGTGTGTATTCTGCCTTTCCTCTTCTTGTCTTATTTTTGTGTCTCCATCATTTATCGTAGATTCATTGTGATTTATTTTGTGATTTGACTGTCAGCTTTTGATTCTGACTTATCATGCACACTTCTTCTGGTATTAAAATCTTCATCCATCACTTCTTGGTCTGTCTGAATCTGGCATTCAGCTACATTCTTAGTAATGAACTTGACTAACCTATGTTTAAGGACCCTTCCTGTGTCAGGATAATAGACCAGATATGATGGGCTGTTTTTATCATATCCGACAAAAATCCCCTTATCACATCTTGGGTCTAACTTCTTTTTATCTTGTCTGTATGCATAACACACTGATCCAAATTCTCTCATCCTTGAAAGATCAGGTTTCTTTCCTGTTAGCATGAAGAATGGGGTCTGCCCCGCACGCCTTTTATAACACCTGTTGCGAATAAAAGCAGCAGTCATTACTGCGTATATCCACAACTCTTTAGGTAGGTCACTCTCTATCAACATACACCTTGCCATTTCAAACAGTGTTCTCCAGTTTCTCTCTGCTGTCCCATTCTGATGGGGTGAGTAAGGTGCTTTATGTTTCATGTCTTATAAAATGTTTACTCAGTAGTGACTGAAAGTCTTTTGACATGAACTCAGTGCCATTATCTGATCTGATACTCTTTACGTTCCCATAAGGGGCTGAATCTGCAATAAATTTTCAGTTGCCTTGACTGTGTCACTCTCAGAAAATAGACAAATATTACACCTGAGTATTCATCATACTTCCGCAGTGGTGCAGCGGTAGCATTGCTTAATCACAGCAAGAGGTTCTCCTGTTTGATTCTCGGCTTGGGTTGGGGGTGCCTTCTGTGTGGCATCTGCATGTCCTCCCCGCGGTCGAGTGGGCATTCGAAAGACATGCATTGAATGGGCGTGCCTTCGTTGAAGGTTGGGCATTGGGCTGGAAACGCGACACCATAAAAACCAACTGCCAATCATTGGCAGACTGGAGTTCCGCTGTGGCAACTCCTAACCGGGAAAAGCCGAAAGACAACCACCAGTAGTCATCAGTAAATGCTAAAGTGTGCTTAAATCCATCTTTTGCTGCTGGCTCAATTGGGCAAGCCTAATGACTATGGACTATATGTATGGATATGTATGGTCAGTATGGACTAGTTCAAACAGTTTTTGCTCTTGCATCTGGTTCTCTGTCTCTGCTCTGTACACATTTCCCTTGCTACAGGTTTCACAATCTAGGTTAGGTTCCTCAACTTTACCTTTAATTTTCATTCCTTTTACCACTTTTTCTAATTTTGACACATCTTTAAAATTACAGTGACCAAGCATTGTATGCCATGCTTGAATGTCATGACAGCTCTGAGATACATCATAATGTGTCTCACCTTCATTTTCTTCATCATATTTGTCTAAATAATAGAGTCTATCATACTTAATTATGTCAAACCTGGTACAGTTTTTGTAGATGAGTTTGGTCCCTTCCTTGTTTAAAGTTGATCGAGGCCCCTTTGGACATTGCTGCCTTAACAGAAAAAATGCTTTGTGGAAACGTCAGGATATACAGTGCCCGAGTCATCATCACCTTCACTTTGCGCCCCTCTGTGTTCAGCATCCATACCACTGCATTACCTCTCTTCTGTGCGACACCACAAGTTCTAGACCCATCAGCTAATTCCACAATGTGCTCCTCCGGTTGGAAAGTTGCATCAAAGTGTTTAAACTTTTTCAGGTCGTTAATTATATGTGACATAGCGCCAGTGTCCACCATTAATCCTTTCTGTTTTAATTCACTGATCTGATGCTCATTTATTCTGAAGACAAATGTGCAATCATCCACGTCAGTTGCTTGTTTCACGTTACCTTTCTTCTTTCATCTACAGTTACTGTCCCTGTGGCTAGAGTTTTTGCACATACTACACCACTGTCTCTGTCTCTTATATTCTCTCTGGCATTCTCGTGCCTTGTGTCCCTTTTGGCCACAGCTATAGCATATAATCTCTGCTTTTACTCTTTTTCCAAGGCCACTTGCTTTCATCACATTATCATTACTTATGTTAGCACTACATTTCTTGGTATGTTCATAGCTTCTCAACCTTGTCTTGAACTCACCAAAGCTCAACTTATCATCATCATCTTGCATGATGTGGACTGAAAATGGTTTAAAAGTTTCAGGCAATCCTTTCAGAATCATTGCAATTAGTAATCCATCACTGAGCTTCTCCTCAGTATTTCTAAGTGCCGTAATGGCTGTTTCAGCCCTAATAATATAGTCTGTGACACTTTCACTGGTAGCCTTCTAGAGGCTTGCTAATTCAGTGTACAGGCTAATTACCCATTGCTTCCCTTTCCCGGCATAATGGTCTCTCAGGATCTGAAGCGCTTCTCTACCATCGTCTGCAGCTTCTCTCATGACAAGGGACAAACGTTTGTCGTCTAAGAACTGTATTAGTTCTGCATAGGCCTCCTCATTTTTCTCAGTGTCGCCTTCCTCCTCATTCTCATCATCCTCTGTGTCCTGCTGCACATTTCACAAGATGGCGTCTATCAGCCCTAGCAAGTGCAGGTGCCCCAAGAACTTTGTCTCCCACAACTCGTAATTCTTTTCATCTCCATCAAAACGTAGTCTATGCCATCAGCTTCCTACTTCCCTCCTGAGCCCATAACCTGTTGGCACTATCATCCTAAGGCAAGAAAGTCGGGTTAAACATACATTTATAGAGGAAAAATAAACACACGTGAAGGCAATCAATCTGGTTAAAAACGGAAGAGGGGAACAACCCTCGCTTCCTCCTTTATTATAAAGCACAGGATCACATGACCTCTCTAGACCTCTCCACACCAACGAAGTCACTGTAAGAGCACACATACAATCATTCACTCTCTTTTATTATTATCAGCCAACAATATATATGTATGTGTGTATGTTTGTGCAGTTACAAGTGAACTTACATTGTGATTTGCTGTAATTTGTTAGCATGGCAGACGGATTTCAAAAACCCTCACCACTTGTATTTGATCAGAATATTGCAGAGAACTGGACAATATTTGAGCAAGAGCACAATATTTTCATATAAGCAGCTTACTCAGATAAAGATGCATGCACCAGGGCATCCATTTTGCTAAACCTAGCTGGGTCAGAGGCCATTGATAGAGAATGTTCACTGGTATATGCACCAGCAGTGTAGGAAGGTGAAGGTGAAAATCGTCATATTGTTGTTCAGGCTGAATCAAAGGAAGATCCTGAGTGCTTGAAGCGTAAATTCAGAGAAATATGCAAACCCCCAGACCAGTGTTACATTAGAGAGACATTTCTTTTACACAAGATACCAAAGGCCATGAGAAACATTTGCAGCTTACATTACTGACTTGAAAAACAAAGCTAAAACTTGCATGTTTGGTGATTTAAAAGATGAGCTCATAAAGGACAGGCTTGTGTGTGGTATTAAAAGTGCTGCCATGAGAAAGATTTCATTTCGTGGCAGAGACTTAATGTTGAGCAAAGCTATTAAGATTTTTCAAATCCATGAGTTTACAGAAAGGCACACAAGTATGCTTGCAAATGATAAGAGCATGGTTTCAACAAGCTCAAGGGCAGACGTAGATAGTATGCAACACATGGCAAGCAGAAACAGGCCTAAGCACATGACACCTGCTACCCCTGCAGGTTCCCCAAGGAAAACCCAAGTTTTCTAGCAAGTTCCAAGACCAGTTCAGTTAAAGGACCATGCTCAGTACAGAACAAGCGCTGCTCAGTAGAGCACCAGGGTGAATCAGCAAAACCCAAGTCAAGCTTTATTGTTAACTGTCGCAATTGTGATGCCAACCATGAGTCTAAAAAGAGAAAAGTGTTTAGCATTTGGTCAGCAATGTCACAAGTGTAAAAAGTGGAATCATTTTCAAAGGCTTTGCAAGTCAAGTAAACTCTGCTCAGTTACAAAGAGAGATCACTTAAAAAAGTGAATTGATCAAGTAGGGTTTCAGTCAGCTTTTTATGTAGATGGTGTATCAGTAATTGGTGAAAAGGTCAATGCAGCTGATTTATTAGCCAAGGGTGAAGTGTTTTGTACTGCCTGAATCCATGGTAAACTCACTGAGCTCAAAGGAGATACTGGTTCAAAGGGTAATGTGATGTCAGCCGAAACATTTGCTAAAGTGCGAGCTGGTGAACAACTTAATGTGGCTAGTTGTGCGAGACTTGTTGCATATGGAGGTGAAGAAATTCAAACCGAAGGCTCAGTGTTGCTTTCTTGTTATTTGGCCAGGAACAGTTATAAGTTGTTGCTTTACATAGCTCAAAGACCTGTGCAGTCATTACTAGGTCTCATAAACAGTTTGAGAATGGGCTTGTTTTCTTTTACTAAATAAGCATCATATAAGGACATGTCCCAGTTCCAGTTTCAGTGATGCTATTTTCTCAGAATATGCTGATGTTTTTGATGACAAGTTAGGCAAGATTCCAGTTGTGTATGAAGTTAGATCCACAGGTCAATCCAGTAGTCAGACCGGCAAGAAGAATTCCAATAGCAATGCAGAACAAGGTTAAAGCCCAATTGAATAAAATGGTTCATAGGTTCATAGGTTGGTACTAGGCTATCAACCCTAGGGCCTATACAAGCCTAGCCAAAACAATTCCCTGGCTGTTTCTTCCCACACTATTTGCTTCCCTGGACCCCTGTGTAGCAGGGCGACTGATGTGATCCCCGGGGTGAATTTCCTTTCTCCCATCCAATCATCAAGGTTCCTTTTGAAGAGGGCCAAAGAGGCGCTCTGCTTAACATGTATGGGCAGTCTATTCCAGAGTCTGGGGAGTCTCTGGGTCAGGAACCTATCCCTCCAGCATGTTTTGTTTATTGTGGTGACAAGGTTTATACCCCTGGAATGTGTGGCTTTGAGGGATTGCGATTTCTTTAAGTATAGCATGTCCAACAGCTCTGAGTTTGACATGGCCTTGTATGTTAAGCAGAGATCACCTAGGAGTAGACGATATGTGACAGAGTATAGCTGGAGTTTTTTAAGGCAGTCAGCATAGGCCATCTGCTTTAGGCCTGTGATTCTTTTAGTGGGTTATTTCTGCGGCCTTTCCAGTTGTTGCAGATGTCTTGAGAGGTACATACCAAATGGGGCATTGTATTATATAATGGGTCTAATGAGGGATGAGTACAGTGGGACAATGACCTCCTTTTTTATGGATGAAAAGCCCTTAGTGATGAGGTGTGCCACATAGTAGGATTTCCTGATTGTTGTGGCAATGTGGTTATTGAAGGTGAGACCACTGTCCACCTGTGTCCCTAAGTCTCTTATCACACTTTTGGTGTTTAGTGTACTGCCACCTATGTGGTAATTCATGGGTACATGTTTTTTCCCAAAGGGGATAACTATACATTTCTTGGCATTAAGCTTGAGCCCATGGCTCTGGCACCAAGCATCTGTTTCTGTAAGACCCTTTTGTAGAGTATCCAGATCATTTAGGGATTTAATAATGGCTCCCAGTTTGCAGTCATCTGCGAACTTTGTTAGCCAGAGTCCCTTAGTTTTGGCCTGTACTTCAGAGAAGTAGATGCCAAACAAGAGAGGTCCCAGGACTGAACTCTGAGGTACTCCACTTGTCACCTGTCTGGAGCTGGATTTAGAGTCAGCTACTTTTACAGTGTGGGTTCTGTTAGTAAGCCAGTTGGCAACCCATCAAGTGATGTAGGGATTAATGTCCAGCTTAGTAAGTTTATCTATGATTCCACAGTGGGGGATGGTGTCAAAGGCCTTGGCAAGGTTCAGATAGGCTGTGTGGACTAACTTATCCCTGCCCACGGCTCTGGAGACTGATTCAAAGAAGTCAATCAGGTTCAGGAGACAAGATCGGCCCTTCACGAACCCAAACTGGGTGGGGTCCAGTGTTTGAAGGTTGCCAATGTCTTTGTTTATAAGTTCCATGATAATACGTTCCATGGCCTTGCAGATCAGGCTTGTCAGACTGATGGGGCGGTAGTTCCCGGGATCCAAGGTGGATCCCCCCTTGTGGAGTGGGATAACTGCAGCTGTGCACCACTCAGTAGGCATGAAGCCTGAGGTAAGGGTATAATTAAACATGACACTTAGGAGAGGTGCCAGTTCATTTTGTAGTTCAAGTAGTACACTGCCCAGGATGTCATCTGGTCCCATGGATGCTGTATTCTTAGCTTTGGAGAGTGCGTTGTTTACCTGTGGGGCTGTTATTACCAGAATTTGGCAATCTTCCAGCATTGAGATGGGCCATTTAGGGGGTGAGAGGGGGGTGAAGTTGGCACTGAATTGATCTGCCAGGATAATGGCAATATTTTTGGGATCAGTATATTTAATGTCATTCTGTTGTAGCTCAAAGCAGATCTGAGCATTGCCATTTAGATTCTTGACATAGTTATAGAATGCCTTGTGGTTGTCTTTGGAATCTTTGGCAATTTTATTTTCGTAACTAGCTTTGAAGGATTTTATGAGGGATCTCAGTTTCTTACTGAGGCTGGTAATGGAGTTTTTTGCATCCTGATATTTTCCTCTTTTCTGCAACAGTTTCTTCCTTTTGTTGTAAAGTTTGTTTATGGCTGAGGTCCACCAGATTGGCTTCCTTTTTTGGAGGAGAGCATCTTGGTTCTATTTGGGATGGCAAGATTCATGCATGAGTGGATGTACTTGTACAGTGCCTTAGTGTAGGACTCAGCAGTCAAACTTTCAGTTCCCATCTGCATGGGTGTCATGAAGTTTGTAACTTCTGACTTGAGTAGCATGAAGTTGGCTTTGGAGAAGTTTTTTATGGAGGTTTCCTTACTGGGGGGTGGGGGTGGGATGTGGATGTTAAGGGTGATTAGCTTATGGTCTGACCTGACCAACGAGGGGGTGACCATAGGTGTGGAGCATTGATTTCCCATGTTGGTAATGACCAGGTCTAGGATATTGGAGCCCCTGGTGGGACTATGGATTAGTTGATCCAGAGCATTGGAATTTATGAATTCCAAGAACCGTTGGGCAAAGGTGTTGGTACACAAGTAGTTTTCCCAGTTAATGGTAGGATAGTTGAAATCACCCAGTATTAGGGTGTTTGGTTGTATATTAATATTTTCCAGTATGTTTAGAAAGGTGTAGTGAGAATCTTGGGGCATGATGTGGGATCTGTAGCAAGCTACAATTTGGACTGCAGTCTTACCTAGTGTTAGTTGCACCTGGAGAATTTCAGACACATTGTGTTGGGCAACTAACCTGGTGGTGTGAATATCCTTGGTGAATATGGACACTCCTCCACCTTTAGTGTTTCGATCCTGGTTTAGTGGCCGAAAAGTGTGGTAAGAGTTGTAGCCTGGTATTGCAGGGGTGCTCTCTGGAGCCTTGAAGCAGGTTTCAGTTACTGCACAGATATCGATGTTCCCCATTTTTAGGAGTGCCTCGAGAAAGTGCATTTTAAAGTTAAGACTTCTAGCATTGAGTAGCATTACCTTCAAATTTTGCATGCTTGTACCTGTTACAGTGGTGATTTTGTCCTTTGAACTTTGCCTAAAAAAGGCACTATAGGGGTGGCAAGAGCCTCAGCCAGTAACCTGAATCCCAGGGGTGACAGGTGCAGACTATCTCTGGCAAAGCATCATGGTCTGTCGATCATGTTGTCCCAGGAAGACAGATACTGGATCCCCTTTGAATGACACCAGAAGCTTAGCCAATTGTTGAAGTCAGTCATTTTGTCCTTATATTGTGGTATAATTCTGGGCAAAGTCAGGATGCTACTCAGGGCTAGGGTCATACCTGCCTGGGCCACATGATCTGAGAGCTCTTCCATGTCTCTTTTCATGTAGTCCAGGGAGGTACGTCTCAAGTCATTCACTCCAACATGGACAATGACAGAGTCATATTTGTACTTGTTGTGGAGTGACTTGAGTGCATGAGTTAGGTGGTGGATCCTGGCACCCGACAGGCAGCTGACTGTAATTTTCTCCTTGTTCATCCTGGTGAGTGGGACATCAATGTGCCTGACTATAGAGTCACCTATGACTAAAGTGTTAGGTACGTTGTCTTGCCATAGGGGCTGTTGCTGGGTGGCACACTGGTGTTGTGAGCTATGTGACACTTTGGTTGCGATTGGTGTTTGTTTGCATTTCATATTCGGAGGTCCTTGTTGCTTGGGCAGGTTACAGTTAAGGGCCTCCACATATGTAGATTTAGTGTTGCTATGTGTGGGTGTTGGTGGTGTGAGTTTAGAAGGGCTATGTGTTCCTTGAGGTGTAGTGCGGGTGTTAACCTTCTCCTCTTGACTGTCTAGCACAATCTTGGGTGAAGAGAGCTTTGCTTCCAATTTGGCTATGTAAGATCATCTCTCACAGGTTGTAGTGTTGGGTGGTAGGATTGGTGCATTGCCCCAGTATGCCCAGATTCACCAGGTGGATAGGAGAAATCACTGGAAGCTGACCCTTGGACATGCCTGGTTTAGTGCTTTTTTTGAAAAGTACAGGAGCTGTTGTCCCGTACCTTAGCAAGGTACTTTGCAGTTATAGGCTGTTTAGTGCCTATGATTAATTTTGCCTTATTAATAAGGAGAGTTGAGTGCTTGTATCAGTTTAAGACTTCCTAGTGCTTTCCAGCAGGTATTAGAGCAAGTGCTAGTCACAGGGATGCTTAAAAGTACAATGAAAAAAATGGTTTATCCTAAACACTGCAGTGTGTACTAGAGAAGTCAGATGTGAAAGTAGGTAACTTAAGTTTTACCTGTCTAAAAAGTTAAGTTTAAGTGGAGAGTCACTATTTTTAAAACAGCAAGATAGATTGAAAGGGGGCGATCACTTTTGTGTTCCGGAACTATGGAATACAGTAGAATGGCCAATAAATTTAAATAGTTGAAGGGGAGTGATTTCACAAAATGATAATTTTGTGCTTACTCACACAAGCCAGTGAAAACAGAGAGGAAATGAGATATACAGTCAAATTAACATAAGAGGCAGGCAACTAGAAAGACAGTGGTATTTAAGAACACAACAGTTACAGGGTGGGGGTGGGGACAATTTATGCCTGACTCACAAGAGACAGAGCTGTGGTGTCTTTTGACGTTTTAATATGCAGTTAAAAGCAGAATACAAGCAAAATACAAGGTAAAGAAAACAAATTACAGTATTCAAAATATAAAAAGGCAATAAACTAATACAAAATACAACAAATAAAAAGCAAACTAACCTTTACTTCACAGCAAAGTGTAGCAGAGTCTGGGTAAGCCTTTCTAATAAAGCCATGCTGGTTTGTCTGTTCCATCCTGACAAGACAAGTGAGACGAACGACACCTGAGTCATAATCTGATGATGCAATCACACTGTGTCTCCTCCATAGGTATGGATACACTTTTCATAAAGGTGTGGCCACGCACACATTCTGGAACACGTGCTCACCATCACCATTTGGGGATGATTCAACCATGGCTCCAACCACCAGTGCTCCTCCATCTGTACACGCTGCATCTGCAGTTGGTATACCCAGCATTTCTCAGCCTTGCAGGGTTGCTCAAGGTTATCACACATCACAAGTGGCTATTGACAAGAATTGACATTTGAAATCAAGCAGGAGATGTTCTGCAATATCATCCAGTCAAAATTCACTGCAACTCAGTCCACCATGAACCTACTGTTGTGTTGCATGACATCATGAAATGGAGCCCAGGCACACAGTAAGGACTGGTCTGATGTAGTCTGCTGTGTCATATACTGCTACTATGTCCATGTCCATGCAAAAGATTAGCAGTGCACCTGCTATGTCATATACTGCTACCATGTCCATGTTCATGCAGAAGATTGGGAGTACCATCACTGCACTCATTGGTATTGTCTAAGGTCAACAAGGATATGTACTAGGAGTGCCTTTCTAGGGACTATTACATAGTACACAGTCATGTTGTGGGAGGCCATGATTCTTGCTGCCATCAGCAGGGCACCTAATGAGTGTACCTCCTCCGGGTCACAATCCCACAGTCCACACTATCCCTGTCTGGGGGAGGGGGGCACCAGTCCTAGTGCAACAAACCAACATAGTTGCCTATAGATCACGGACGCATAGTGCTGCTCCAAACCCATTACAGGAGGATAACGAACATGGCACAGAATGTTCATCACCTTGAGACTCCCATCTCTGCTTTAGGACATGGTCACATAGTGAGACCCCTTGCAGTATATGACACATAATACCCATCAGTTCATGACCTCCATCTTAGACTCCTGTATTATGCCCCCCCCCACCCAGTGTGTATAGAAGATATGTCACTGAGTTCCCAGCCACCTGTGCAAATGACGATGATGACTGTGTCCTACTCCACATTCTCTTGGATGTGGTCTACATGACAGTTCTGATGCACAGTGTGGCTCAACCATGTACTGACCAATAAAGCTTGATATTTACACAGCTTGCATCATGTTTGGTCTGTGTCACACCATGCAGTTATTATATAGTCATCAGGATCCATGCATCGGAACAAAGTGTTGCCACTTCATTTGTACTGTCATGTATCATGTCCACCACTGTCTGGGGGAAGGTTTTGAGGCTGCTGGTTGCTGCTCCTCCACTTTCTCTGTTGACCATGTGTGTGCACAGTCCAGCTGTACTGGTAATCAAGAGTGGCCCACCCTTCTCCTTTTCTCCATATTATGAAGTATGCAATATGCTAGGACCATCCCACAGGCTGTGGAAGGAACATACTTGAGTGTCCCCTATATATGTTGTGGCAGAGGACGTGGGCTGTGAGCAGGCCAAACATGCACTCTACAGTGTTGTGGGTTTATGTGTGTGTGCATGTCTGTGTCTTTGTGCCTGTGTGTCTATGTGTCTGTATGGTGTCATTCTGGTGTTTAACCACATTCTGTGGATTCCACATAGGAATCATATACCAAGTCTCCACAAGGTATCAAGCATCACCTACAGCAGAGTACGTATATGGAGGTTTCTGTGTCATAGAGGACCCATATACCTCTCAACTGTACAGATTTTCACAGAATGTCCCGATTTTTGCCTCATATTTTTGATGTGTTCCTCCTAAAATCTGTACCTTTTGGCAAATAGCTGAGGATTGAAGTCATTAAATAATGACAAACATTTGAGTTTAAGACTCCACATCCTTCAGAAAATTTGTGCTAATGCAAAACCTATTATGCTATCAGCTTTCTAAGTTCGTAAGAGCAATATTTAAAATCTGTCCCTATTTGTCACCCCCATCATTTTAGGCTTTGTCCAGATTTTTTGCTCTAAGAGGTTGAGAGGTATGGACCCTTGAAAGTGGCACTGTAGTAGAGATGTGTTCTATATATGTCAATCATGCAAACTGTCAAGATGCTGTTCAAGCACATATGTTGGGATCCCATGCATGTACACACAACCTGGCAGTTCAGGCAATAGTAGGTCTTTCTGTTTACAAACCTTTCTGACTGTGGGCAAGACAGAGCTGTTATTGATACACATGTGAAATGTATGATAACCAGCACCTGCGAGACATGGGTGATGTCATAGAAGGAGAGCATGCTGTTCCTTCCTGTGATATGCTGGGAAATCACATATGATTCTCCACATGTAGAAGCATTGTATCGAGGAATTTGTTGAGTATTCCAGAGGCCAAAGACTATGAAATACCCAGTGTATTCCCCACTTGGTCTCTAAAAGGTTTCTATATGGAAATATCTAAACATATCTTGGTCTCCAAAAGTAGGGCCAGTCCTTGCATACCTATATATTCTGTGTGTGGGTGACACATATCAACCAAGAAAGAACCAAGACGATTAATCTAAATTATTTCTAAAACAACATAAATAAATCCCATTACTCTATTCCATTGTTGCCACTATTATACAACTTGATTATGTTAAGTAAAAATTATTTGCTTGTTAGTAATAACTATCATTTTCAGTGTATCTGCATGGGCTCCCCCCCCCCCCTCCCCAGGCCTCCACTGAAAATGGGCTCCTTGCCCAGTTGGACATACCCGGTTAACAATTGTCAAAATAAAATAAATAAAATAAAAAATAAATATATATTTATAGAGTTATGTTGTTTTAGAAAGAATCTAGATTAATATATATACATACAGTAAACTCTCAGTTAACTGCCACCCATGGGGATTGGTAGATGCTCAATAACTGTAGTTTCTGGTTGCTTGAGAGTTACTGTTAAAAACAGGCCTGACTAATACTGTGGCCTATACTATTTGTTTGGTTTGACTTGTTCTCAGGTTGGGGAGAGAGGGAATTTATTCCTATCTTTCTTTTTAAAACTCTAAAACTCTAAAAATGTAAGGTATGTTTCTGCCGGGGGAAAACAGAAAGTGCAACACATGAAAATTGTACTGCATTTCTTCGATTTTCTTGTTGGTTGCTTGAGAGTGATGGTTGCTTGAGTTCTGGTTACCTGAGAGTTTACTGTATTTCTTGCATCCCTATCAATGTATGTTTAATTATGCCATGTGTCTTTAAGAAAGGAAAAATACTTTTTTAACCAGTTTTAACTTGCTCAGTGATCATTGGTTGTATCATTCATTTATTTTGTATTTAAATGAACATTTGTAGTCAGTTCTGTCAAAGTCCTTATTAGCAAGGATGAAAGTGCTTAACTAATTTTGTTGTTTGGTTATTTAACCGTTGGTGTATATGTTGCCTTAGGAGAAGCCAGCTGAAGCAGAAATCTGTATAACTATTAATCTGCTGACAATACACAGCTATATTTGTCTTTTTCTCAGTACACTGTAATTTGTGCACTCCTAGACTGATAGTCCGGACTGTATTTTTAACTATATGATGTGTATTGGGCTTAACTCAATACCTCAAACAAAGTCACAGCAACCATAAATGTCACCATTAGAGATAGAAACAATACAGCTTCTAGATGCTATATAATGTATGGGGCTGACAAGCTTAAATTTATGAGGGAGGTACATAACCTTCAGGTAATCTTTGACAGACTGAAAGTTATGGACCAGGTGTCTGCAGTTGTTAATGTCATTTGTTATTAAATTCTTATGCTTTCAACTATGAAAAACTGCATCACTTTTTTAAGTGCTTCATTCCATGTGAAGACCTGGCTGTGATAGTATGCGCTTTGTTTGTCTTTTTTTGTTCTCTCTCATGTGGAATACTGTGACTCTTATACCTGGGCTAGTTGAATCAGAGCTGTATCTCTTGTAGTTGGTGTAGAACCCCGTGTCTGGATACTAATTGGTACGTTCTCACTTCCATCAGAATACACTGGTACTTTATAGAGTGTTCACTGACTGTTCAATCCTACATCATCAAAAATGTTCTGGTTTATTTGCTGCCTTTTATATGGGTTCCCCTTATTTTTTGCCCTTTATTTGGGCTCTCCTATTTGCTACCCTCTATATGGGTTTCCCCTATTTGCTGCCCTTTACATTAGATCCCCCTATTTGCTGCCTTTTATATGAGTTCCCCTATTTGCTGCCCTTTATATGGTTTCTCCCTTTAGATGGGTTCACCTATGTGTTGCCCTTTATGTGGTTTCTCCATATTTCCTGCTCTTTATATGGGTTCCCCTATTTGCTGCCCTTTACATTAGTTCTCCCTATTTGCTGCCTTTTATATGAGTTCCCCTATTTGTTGCCCTTTGTATGGTTTCTCCGTTTAGATGGGTTCACCTATGTGTTGCCCTTTATGTGGTTTCTCCATATTTCCTGCTCTTTATATGGGTTCCCCTATTTGCTGCCCTTTACATTAGTTCTCCCTATTTGTTGCCCTTTGTATGGTTTCTCATTTTATATGAGTTCCCTTATGTGTTGCCCTTTATGTGGCTTCTCCATATTTCCTGCTCTTTATATAGGTTCCCCTATTTGCTGCCCTTTATATGGATCTCCTGTTTGCTGCCATTTATATGGGTTCCCACTATGTCATACATTTACAATATAATTCCACTAGCATCCAATATACTGCCACTGTGGGGCTGCGGGTACTTCCAAGAGTGTGACTCAAGCTGTCAGGAACCCATTCCTTTGCCTTCCATGTTTATCATTTTTTGAATCTACTGCCATAGCGGTTTAGTGAGTCCCATACATTGCACAGTATTAAAAGGTCCCATAATTAAAAAAAAAAACTTTACCATTTACTGTTTTATTATGAGCTCTTGCCTTTAATGAATTCATTTGTACTTTATTTTATGCTTGTTTTATTTGTTTTGCACAATGTTTATTCTACTTTGATGTTTGCAGACAAGGTGAAAAAAGTTATTTAAAACAGAATATTCTGTATTGCCACAAATATAAGTCACTAATTATTTATTTCATCATTTATATGAAACACATTCAGAATTAAGTACAGGAGAAGATTAATTTCTGAAACTTAAGTAGGCTCAGTAATACTGAGACATAGAGCTAACATGTTAATTTCTATTACAGGTAATGTCACAACTGTTTCAGACTGCTTTATTAACCTTGAGTTAGAAATAGCATTTATACTTCCATTGTAGCAACGGAATATAAGCAATCATTCTTCAGAAAGTTTAAGATTATGCTCTGCTATGAGCTTCATCTTGCAAGCCTGGGTTTGAGTCCCTCAGTATCTGCTTGCAGACTTTTAAGTGGGTTGCTTAACCAGGCTAGTTCTCCTGGGTCACTCCTGAAAAGAAAACATTTTGCATACTAAGTCTTTCCAAGTAAAATGCATGTGGAAATATATCTTCCTTAGTATTACTATGGATTATTATATGGGTCATAATTTTGTTTAGCTCATTCAGGAAGTGTTATAATATCTTTTGAAAGGGATTAGCTGGGTAGTAACATTCTGCTAGGTGAATAGTTTCTAGGTGCTGGCACATAAGCTGTATTCTGTTATATAAGAGTTCAGATTCAATTGAGGTGTTTATTTCTCACAAGGGACATTATTCATGTCTACTAGTGGACTCTTTAATTTGTAGTCCCTTTATAATTCTTACAGTAAATATTAAAGTACCAAAAATCAGAAGGCCATTCATGGCTACATTACAACTCAAATATGAATAGTTTTTATTGACATTACACATGCAAGTCATCATTTTTTTTATAATAATGCATTCAATAGTTAAGAAGATATGTGTTTTTAGTGCTCCATAAGTACAAAATACATTGTATATGCAATTCACTGTAGTATTACCTATGTTATAATATGCTACTTTGTGTAAAAATTTCTGTCTATTGTCACTGGGGAAAAGTATAAATGTTTTTGAGAGCTCCTGAGTAGGATTTCTGAAACCTCTCTCACTTGGGTGTTTACTCCCTTTGATTAAAAAAACATACACTCCCATTTATTAAAAAGGGCATATACAGAGTCTGCCTTGCTTTTCACAAATTCCCTTTAACCAAGTATTTCATTGAGTGTCATTTTCTAGAAGAAAACTGTTCTCCCTATTTAATATGATTCTAAACCTGTATATTGTGTTGTTTTCATAATACCTGCTTCAGAATGGCATACAGAGCATTGTCAGACCCCACTCTGATGGAGCTCCAGCATATACACAAAACAAGCAGGACTAGAATTACCCATTCTAAAGACTTAAACCTTGCCTGTGATATAAATAGGACCTGCTGGAGAGACAGGTAGGTATCCCAGAGACTTCCCCATCTCTGGAATAGGCTGCCCATCCATGTGAAGCAGATTTCTTTCCTAACCCAATTCAAATGCAACTTGGACAATTGGATGGGGAGCAGGAAATTCATCCTTGGTTTGGCACCTATGTCTCAGATGGGCATGGGCAATCTGTAAATGGTTCATCTTCCAGGCCCATGTTTGTAAATGTCTCATCTCCCAAGCCCCTACTGACTCTTATCAAGGGTATCAGAACTTGTCAGAGATTTGGGATGCATGGCTAGGCTTAAAATAGCCCTTGTGGCCATTAGCCTAGTATACACATATGGACCTATAATATAGTTCAATACTCTTACCTTTTTGAATAAATACCACTGAGACCATTCATGTTCTAAAATAATATGGATAGTATAGCCATTATAATAAGAAATTATTATTCCCACCTATTATATCTGGCAGCTTTTTTAATATGTCTATTTCTAGCTTTTGTGTGGCATGCACCCACTAATATTTGGCAGGTTGATATTTTATACAGTTGTTTTTTTGTCATCTCCATTTGAATCTATGCCACATTTTGCAATGCATTTTGTTTTAATGAAAACTCTCAAATAAAAAACAAACACACATCCAGAACACCCTCATAACATATTAACTTAAAACAGACACACACAACTATGTACATCTTCAAATAATGAAGTTCAACCCTCCTGATAGGAACAATTATCCCAAATTGACAGCTGCACCCAGAGACATTCCCTAACCTAAAATTAAGGTTATCCATGCTAAGGTACATGTTACAACCCATGTTCATAGTTACACTGATTTGCTGCCTCTTCTTGTCTTATATTTATTCCCCCCTCCCTCATGAGTAAAACAGCTTGTATGATTTCATAAAACATTAACTTTTAGTCTTAAAAAGTACACTGGCTATATTTAAATAAACCTAAATTATACACTGTTCTAGTAAATGAAGTCCAGTTACTTCAAACTTTATTTTTTACTAAGCTGCTTGCCCTTGTACCTTTTAATTTTAATTTTCTCTCAGTAAATATTGCCTAAACCTCTCAAGATTTACTGACTTCAAATGTAGTCAGATTGTTTCCATGCAAACATAAGACCAGAATGTACAGCTGCTCTCAGCTGCAGACTTCTCAGCTTAAACTGAATATTTATTTGCTAAAGGAAAACTATTCATTACACTCACAGTGGTCTCTTATATTAAAGACCAGTTGCTTATACAAAAAAAAAAACTTAATAGATTAAGCCAAGGGCATTAGTCCAGACATTCACCAATACAAAAGTAAAAGAAAACATCTCAACTCATAATCATTGCCAAAAGCTTTGTCTTCCCAGATGCCTGTCTTCTCACCCTAAACTCCTGTCATGTTATATCCAGCAGGCAATACAAGTGACAACCATTTTCATAACTGGTGTTTGAAACACCTGTTTTAATACTTGCATCAGCTGTTTAATTGCATACCTCCATACAGCCCACGTACCTCCATACAGCCATCCCACTCATATTCTTATTGATTCTTACACACTGAAGTTAACTACTTCTACCTTGCTTCGCATGTATTTATGTTCAGGAAATGTAAAATTCAAATTTTTACAGCTTTCAAATTCTGCTAAGGATCTCTGGCACATTTACTCATGGAACTCAACTTTTCCAATGCCAGCCTAGAATTAGCACCCCCCATTTAAAGTCCCACATCTTATTCTTCACTTACCATACAAATTTTTGAGGATACCTGCAAGTATGATCTGATTAGCATACAGCAGCAATGGGTAAACAATGCATGAGCTATGCAGATTTCACTGTGTGGTCCATCTTCTTCTTGCATGTTGTCCTATTGCTACATTTTGTTTTTGAATAAAATGGATAAACTTCTGTCTTTGCTGCCTCCTGTTGTTTTAGAGGTGCTATAGCATTGTTTGCACTTGTTAAAAAGCATTGCGCTGAGGCAGTCCACTCCCTGTGGACTTATCATCAGTCATTTAAAATTAGAAAGTCTTGAGATGATGGTAAATAAAGGTCGCATGATGGGACTTATATAGCAGCATTGACATATACTGGTGGCCAATCACAAAGTACAGTTTATAATCTTCTAATATTCAATATTCTACTCTTAGTGTTAAGATCCACTTTATTGCAATGCTGACTTGTGTTTTTACAACAGCCATTGTTAAAATGATGCTTCTAGGACTTGTACCATTTATACCCCTGAAGGAAAGGTATAGCAAAATCTATAGTCTGTTAACAAATTAGACTGCTACAAATTAACAGATAGACTTCTTCACCATGAGGCTACCCTCCCACTGGTTACATGACTAAAGTTCTAAAGTTTAATACATTACTGTTCTACACTCAAAAGTATGAACAGTAATGTATGAACAGTAATGTATGAACAGTAATGTACGAACAGTAATGTACGAACAGTAATGTATGAACAGTAATGTATGAACAGTAATGTACGAACAGTAATGTATGAATAGTAATGTATGAACAGTAATGTATGAACAGTAATGTACGAACAGTAATGTATGAACAGTAATGTATGAACAGTAATGTACGAACAGTAATGTATGAACAGTAATGTACGAACAGTAATGTATGAACAGTAATGTACGAACAGTAATGTATGAACAGTAATGTACGAACAGTAATGTATGAACAGTAATGTATGAACAGTAATGTATGAATAGTAATGTATGAACAGTAATGTATGAACAGTAATGTATGAACAGTAATGTATGAACAGTAATGTATGAATAGTAATGTATGAACAGTAATGTATGAACAGTAATGTATGAACAGTAATGTACGAACAGTAATGTACGAACAGTAATGTATGAACAGTAATGTATGAACAGTAATGTACGAACAGTAATGTATGAACAGTAATGTATGAACAGTAATGTATGAACAGTAATGTATGAACAGTAATGTATGAACAGTAATGTATGAACAGTAATGTATGAACAGTAATGTATGAACAGTAATGTATGAACAGTAATGTATGAACAGTAATGTATGAACAGTAATGTATGAACAGTAATGTATGAACAGTAATGTATGAACAGTAATGTATGAACAGTAATGTATGAACAGTAATGTACGAACAGTAATGTATGAACAGTAATGTATGAACAGTAATGTACGAACAGTAATGTATGAACAGTAATGTATGAACAGTAATGTATGAACAGTAATGTACGAACAGTAATGTACGAACAGTAATGTATGAACAGTAATGTATGAACAGTAATGTACGAACAGTAATGTATGAACAGTAATGTACGAATAGTAATGTATGAACAATAATGTATGAACAGTAATGTATGAACAGTAATGTACGAACAGTAATGTATGAACAGTAATGTACGAACAGTAATGTATGAACAGTAATGTACGAACAGTAATGTATGAACAGTAATGTACGAACAGTAATGTATGAACAGTAATGTATGAACAGTAATGTATGAACAGTAATGTATGAACAGTAATGTACGAACAGTAATGTATGAACAGTAATGTATGAACAGTAATGTACGAACAGTAATGTATGAACAGTAATGTATGAACAGTAATGTATGAACAGTAATGTACGAACAGTAATGTATGAACAGTAATGTACGAATAGTAATGTATGAACAGTAATGTACGAACAGTAATGTATGAACAGTAATGTATGAACAGTAATGTACGAACAGTAATGTATGAACAGTAATGTATGAACAGTAATGTACGAACAGTAATGTATGAACAGTAATGTATGAACAGTAATGTACGAACAGTAATGTATGAACAGTAATGTATGAACAGTAATGTATGAATAGTAAAGAAAACAAGGAAACTCAAAAACCTCTGCAACAAAATTACACCGTTTTTCTGAGGTTCGTACATCCCTGTCATGGGGCTTGTTGCTTTATATATGAATAAATAAAATACCTGAGATCATTGTACTGTACCTGACAAGAATGGAAATTCTGTGAGATACCAGTCTTTGAATTAATATATGATCAGTTATTTGCACATTGCTGTTCTCACATATCTCACTAATGAGTGACAAACATTAATGTTTTGAATTTCAGTCTTACTACCATGCAACTATTTACAGAAATCTCTACTCTTAGAAGGCATTTTTCTGCTATAAATACTTTCATTTGCATTCCTTGACAGGATAGCATAATGTCTGTTCTGAACACCTTCTTCCCTTGATATTCTAAACTTGGAAATAAGTATACTTGATTTTTTGGATTATCTTTCCCTTTGAACCGTGTATATTCTCTTAGTAAATGTCTGGCATACGATTATTAACCAAGATACGGGTAATACGTACCCATAAATGTTCACACAAAAAATAACTAAATAATTATCAGCATTGGGGGCAATTTTTTAAATGTGATGGATTTCGTGGAGTCCTACTAAAAGTGCATTCCTACTAAAATTTAACAGTTCTTGCATATTATTCAGTTGTATTTATATTATTTTAATATATCATTCATTCACATTAGTTTCACTTTCATTTGAATAAGATGCAATATGAACATCTATCAGTTTTGCCACAAGCAAATGGCTTTGATCTGATTAAGTGGTTTGTTTGCAGTCATTTCCTGTGTAAGAAGACTTTTTTTTCCCTTTACTGACCTGCATCCGTCAGATATACTCTCAGATAATACAGAGAGCACACTTCATTCTAAATTGTTCCAAAGCAAAAATAACAACAGAGTATCTTAACAAGTAAGACAGATCAACATTATGTCCAATATGTTTAGGGAAACATGTCTAGGAGATGAGACAGCAAATTTGAAGTCTTATCTGTGAAAATTACTATTAAAAAATGCTTCATGCAAAGTTTTATATGACAGAATTTTGCATATCATTAATAGTAGTTAGTAGGAAAAGATCCTAAATGGGATTCTTGAGTCACTTACATGTAAAAAGCCCTTACTCCAGATATACACTCACATCCTAATTCAAAGGCTAGCCCCATTAATAGACACCTCATCTGCTGGTAGAGTCTCTGACAGAGTGCACCAAAAAGTGATATAATGTACAAATCTTTTACTGAGCCTTTCCCAAAATCAGCCACCCCTCCAAACTAAGCTTTCATTGCACATACCCCCCCCCCAACCATGGCCTTCAACAATTCCAGCCCTAGCCATACCTATCCAGACAACAAGCTTTCCTACCATTCCCCTTAACATTCTAGTAATACTCAGTTAACCCTCACCATCATGACAATCTGAGGATTCCCAGATCTACTCTGAACCACCTAATAATTATCAGGGTCTCCATCACCCCTCACACCTCTCCAGTCAGGGACTGAAACCATTCTCCTAACCCTCCCCCAAGCAGTAGTCACTGCCTTCCTCAGCGTGATTCCCACTCGCCATCCTCCCGTCTTTGCCTAGACTGTCAGTAATCATTGTCAGTAATCATTGTCCTTGCCTACCCATTTATCAGAGTCCTGTGACTGCTTCTTCTCCCTCTTGATTTGTTAATAATTGGACTCTATACTTTCCTCCTCTACTCACACTTGTTTGGTCATCAGTCACAATCTTTGGCTTCCCAAAAGCTGGACTGTGAGAGAGTAGAACAGAACCTTACTGCCTCGCTCCTGATATTGTCATAATATCTTGGCCATCTCCAGGTCCCATCTCCATGAGTTATGACAAGTATGGTGCCTAATCCCAAACATAATATGCTGCATCAACCATTTGAGTGCTATGTTAATAATATGCATAAGCATTTTATTCATGAATTGCACCATAATGGCATTCACTGAGAAGTTGAAATCCAACTTTCCACACAGATACCATGAGAGGCAAACTCCCCAAATATATAATCCCAGAACATTCAGGGACAATCACACCTCCCCTCCTGAAATCACATTGGACAAAGGAAGCCTTTTTAGTATTTCCAGAATTAAAAATACCAGTTCCTTGAGTCCTGACAATATCTCTCTATGTCTGCAGAGAAGTTGAAAGCCCTGTGAAACAAAATCCCTCCACCAAATCTTCAACCTGTTTCTCTCCACTGGTTACATCCCTGATGTGTGGAGAATAGCTGTTGCTGTCATCTTGCATAAAAGTGGCCCCTCTACATAGACAGGGAAATGTGATAGAATGAGATAAGGCCAAGGCGTTTGAACTGCAGGTTAGAAGATGCCTTTCTTACCAGGGCTTGATATCAAAGTATACGCAAAATGAAAGGGATAAGGGAGTCCTAAGCAAAATACCTGCTCTGGTAGAGTTTTTAGTTGAATCTAGAACAGAGGTTGTTGTTAAAAAGGATAATTAGTAGGATGGGTGTACTTCTAAACATCAAAGTACATAAACCTTAAACAGCTGACAATCAATCCTGAAAGACTGAAAGCCAAAACAATGAAAAAACAAAACACTTAAGTTTTTCTGCAGGGGTCCCCAGTGAACCCTCCACACCCCCCACTAATTATATATACAACCTCCAAGATGACTGTGCAGTGGGGAAGGGGCAAATTCCCCAGTGCCCACTGTGCACAATCTTGCACAGACTTAACACCAGCAGAAGCGATCAAATGAGCTTTGATCACTTCTACTGGTGTTAAACACATTTGAGATCACAAATGTTTGATTAAGATTTCCATAGGATATATAAAATATTGCACAATATCTATAAGACTAAATCAGAGAAAGTTAAAAAACACTGAGCAGAGAGAGACTAAATAAGCAATTTACAAAGCAACAATGGGAAGACAAACATATGGCTCCCAATTAAGCAACAAAGTCCAGAATGTTTAGGATTTTTGTTTGGATGTGTTTGCATATGTGTTTTTACACCCCAAGCAGACTTCTAAAGAATTTTTCCTCAGGTGGAGAATAAATGTTGGAGCTGTGATGAGGATGAAAGAGATAATTGGGAACATATTCTTTTGGGAGTATAATGAATTGGCAGATTGTAAAAATATTCTACACAGTACTCACTCAGAAATGGCTCTAACTAAGGAAATTATTCTTTTGAGCTGGGATGCGGGATATGAATTGCCTAGACCTAGTAAAGCTTTATTAGGTATAATTCTGTTGGCTGCAAAAAATGATTACTAGAAATGGAAATCACAATCTAAACCAACTGTTTTTGTAGTACTGAATATTGTAAAGATTGTAAAGAGATAAAAGAACTGGAAGTGAGATCTTTAGAAAAGAGAAGGAGGAAATTACACATAAATAAAAGGAATTTGTTGGAACAATACATGTAGAGTAAGGCACAGGAGAAGGAGGAATGAGGTTGAAGGGAAGGCAGGGATTGTACAATTTATGTAATGTTTGGCTTAATGGCAGTTGTTAGAAAAAAAAGAAAACATATGTCATGCATAACATATATAATTGAAAAAAACGTTTCTGATAGCTTGGTGGTTAACTACTGTGACTATGGTGTATAGGGTCCTGGATTAGAGACCTGCATAGTTGTGTATCTATGTGGGAGGGTGGCTTAATGTCTAAGGTGTTTGCCTTACAAACACAAGGTGCAGGGTTTGAGTCTCACAAGGGATAATTGGCTAGGCTTAAAATGGCTTGCAAGGGCAGTTAGCTTAATACTAAACTATGAACTATGAACCTAAAAATGTTAATATGGTTTGATTTCTTTTCTATTAATGTATGTGTGCCTTTGGCTTAAGTGATAATTTAATAAAGGTATTAAAAATGTGGCTCCTCTACTGACCCTGAAAATTATAGGCCTGTCCATATCACTAGTTTTGTTTGTAAGGCTATGAGGCATATTATAGATGAATTAATAAACAACAATGCAGGTGACCTTATATCCCCAGATCCACATCAAGTTGGCTTTGTAAAGGGCAGATCATACCTGCTCAACCTGATTCATGTTTTAAAAGCATTACAGAAGGCACTTATATAATGTATACAGTCCACACTGCCCATCTGGATGTTGTCAATAACTTTGACATTATTCCTGTGCTGGAATTAGTGATGAACTGTCCCAGCTTAATATTAACTGAAATGTAATTCACTGGATAACGAATTGGCTTTCTGACAGAACCTGTACCATTAAAGTGAGTAGTGTTTGCTCTCAAAGGAAAAGCATCACTGGTGGTATCCCACAGCGCTCTAAGCTGCCCCCTCCCTTCTTCTTGGTATACATTTTTCTCTGGTGTAACAGCTGATATCAGTGAACTATTGCTAATCAAGTTTGCTGATGATTGCAAACTGGGGGTGGTTATCAAATGCTATTCTGATACTCAAAGTCTCCAGCAAGGGCTAAACCAAACACATGCTTGGTGTGTTCATCATGACCTTATCCTCAGCAGTAAGAAATGCATTATAGAGTCCTTTGGTAAATCTAGCATTGCTTCCACTACTCAGATAGTTAATGTTTCACTTAAATTTGACAGCCATCAAGGATTTGTATGCTTTTGTTGACAGCAGACTTGACTTGACAACTGTGGCTCTGTGGTGGTTAGAAAATCATTTTGCCTTGCACAACTTACCCTTCATGACTCCACACATTCTTAATAAATTATAGTCCCACTTTATTTCTCACTTATTAGGCCCATTACTGAAGACAATGTCGCCTTTGGCATGTACATTGTTAAACACCTTAAATCAAATCAAGAGACCTCAGTATTTCCTTACCAAAAAGATAATCAGGTCTCAGTATCCTAATCTACTCTAACAAATTAAAAGATCTGTCCCTCTAGTCAGTGTCTGTCCTATGAATGACCTATCACTGTTTGAAATCTTTCATCTAAGTAGAACGAGTGGTAAAGCAAACACTAGCCTTAGAGACCAAAACCTAAATTATCACATAAACAACATCAAATAGTACAACAGGTGCCTAACTCAATGCATTCCCCACTTTTCTTACAGGTTGCTGTTACATATCAAGCAGAGTACTTCTCTAACAACCTTTAGACCAAAATGGATGAGTGGAAGGGTTATTACATATTCTCATGTGTGAGATGTGGGAAAATCTACCTAACATAAAGTTAGCCTAAAGTTAAATGCCAAAAAATGCATAGTCATACCCTTCGGGAAAAACAAGGTTACCCCTAGCTACCAAATAGGTGGCAATCCACTGAGCACAGAAGAAGTTATCAGGGACCTGGGGACCCAGGTTGATAGTAGTCTGTCATTCGACACCCATGTAGCTAAAGTAGTGAGGAAGTCCTTCTACATTGCCCACCTTATCATGAAGGGATTCTCATCTAGATCAAGGGAGGTCATAGTCTCCCTTTACTCATCACTCATCAGACCAATGATTGAGTACAATGCCCCATTCGGAATGTATCTGACCCGACACTTGCAGCAGCTGGAGAGGCCACAAAAGTTCCTCACCAAAAGGATAAAGGGTCTCAAAATCTGTCCTATGCTGCCCGACTGAAAGAACTCCAGCTCTATTCAGTCGCTTACCGCTTGCTCAGAGGTGACCTTTGCCTAACATACAAGGCCATGTCAAACCCAGATTTGATGAATATGCTTCACCTCAAAAATCTAGATCCATCAGAGCCACAAGGGCGGAGACTTAAACCTCAACACGGCTATTAATAGGGCGTGCTGGAGAGATAGATTCATCACCCAAAGACTCCCTATGCTGTGGAACAAAATCCCGGTACATGTGAGGCAGAGCACCTCGCTGGCCTTGTTCAAGAGAAATCTTGACCAATGGATGGGAGATCGCAGATATACCCCAGGAATTACCTCAGTGTCACTGCTCGACAGAGGCACAGCAAAATAATGGGTATAGTTCCCCATACTAAAGGGGTGGCGTAAGCCACAAAACAATGGGCTAGGCTTATAAATGCCCTCGGGCAGATAGCCTAGTATGAACCTATGAACCTATGAACCTATGAACATTGGACTTCATTAGTTCTTTTTTGGTACTGGGTGACGTGGCTGAGTTTCTCTATGGTCTTCTTGGCCATAAGATTAGTAAGAACAAATGATTCTATGACAATTCATGTACTGTGGACCCCGGATATTGGAGACTTCACCTCCACACACCCTGATTAAAAAAATGTGTGTGTGTGTGTGTGTGTGTGTGTGTGTGTGTGTGTGTGTGTGTGTGTGTGTATATATATATATATATATATATATATATATATATATATATATGTGTGTGTGTGTGTGTGTGTGTGTGTGTGTGTGTGTGTGTGTGTGTGTGTGTGTGTGTGTGTGTGTGTGTGTGTGTGTGTGTGTGTGTGTGTGTGTGTGTGTGTGTGTGTGTGTGTGTGTGTGTGTGTGTGTCTGTGTGTTTAGTTGCACAAACACTGGGGAAAAGAGAAAACACCCATAGTAGGTCCAACATGGCTCACACAATTCTGATCTGGCAGTACAGGTAAAATGGTACAAAAAAAGTTTTGAGAGCTCTTGGTTTGTTGACTTGGCCACAGGCACAATCTTTCCAAGGGATTTATGTTAGAACAGTACAGACATGGCAGAGTACAGACTGTCTAGTTTAATTTACTGCAATGGGCAGCCTCCACTATGCAGTCCTAGAACCAAATCCTCAACAATGTCCCAAGAACGTGGTGCCACCATCTACTATTGGACTGGCAGTATGGCAGAGCATCTCTCCAGTCCACCTACAGTGAACCTTTATGAATCTCACCTGGAAGCAAAGTGAAAAGACAGCAAGACAGCTGTTGAATCATTGCTGGATGTTATGGCCTAAGTCTTACTATGATGCCCATGCACTGGCCCAGCAATCAAGGAGCCTCAATCCTCACCACTAACATCTGTGAGGGGCGTCCATATAGTGAAAGGATAATAGACACACACACACACAGTAAAGTATAATTTCCCTTAAGAGCACACAGAGATCACAGTCAGTCTGGGGCTGGTTTCTCCCTTTCTCTCCAGGTCCCCAATAAGACTCCCCACTGGCACAGCTATAGGGTCCAGATCTCAGCCTAGTGGGCAAGCTAAAACCTCCAGCACCCTCTCTGTCCAACCAGTGCTTTGTGTCCCTGTCCTAGTAGTTGACACACACACACACACACACACACACACACACACACACACACACACACACACACACACACACATTTTGAGATAAGAGTTATATACAACCACATAGACACTCCTGGGGAAGGCTGGCACAGGTTCTCCAGCTGTGCCCCTTTTACCAAGACTATATAGTAGTACCACTTGCTACCATCCACTAATATTTATCAGCTACTAAAAGGGTCTTATGAAAGGGAGTCCAGCAATTATACTGTACAATATTATTATCCAAATGGTAAGTGTGAGTGAACAGCAAGGCTATTGGAGTGGCTTTGTACAATATCTCTAAATACATTCAATGTACTCTTAGAGCTTAAATTATCTCTACACAAAATAGCCACAGTTGAAATGTTTAAAAATATTTAATAATAAATAATAAAAACATAAGACAATATGTCTTGATACACAGTGCTAGTCAAGAGTTCAGAGATCACAGAGAAATACTTAATATAATACAGTAGAAAGGTTCTGACATAATACAGAACAAAACTAATCTAATCTTCCTAGTTCCTAGCTATATCTAAGAGAAAACACAATTCTAAAATAAACTTACATATAGAACATAGGCAGAGTGCTGGTGAGTTGGATGTTCTCAAGACAAATGCTTAAATGCCTTCATTCTTTCTGTCCTTAAATTGATAACACAGTACCACTCATTAATTTCAGATTACATAATTTCTTTCTGATTCCAAGGCTAACAGAAATGCAGAGGTTGATAGCCATTTTGATCTTGCAGCTGGTCAGGAAGCCAGAGCAATGAAAGAAATTATACATGTAAATTCTAGCAATTAACTCTGGCCTCAAAACAATAGGCAGAATGCCTCCCTCTTGACATCTCGGCTCTGAGTTTTAGATCAAAGAATTTCACAATGCTTGACTTATCAGCTTTCTTACAGCAGAGTGCACTGTTGTTACATTTTTGCAGTTCAACATCCAATACAGTCTTTTCACATTTAAGAGAACAAGCCTGTGGCTTATATTAATATTTACAAATGACAGAATTATCTACAAAATTCTATCTAGCTAGGCTGGCAGCCTTCACCTATCTTCACATTTACCTTCATGGATGTTGGCACTAAAACCCCAGTTCCCATTTGAAAGACAGCTCCATTATACAATGTAACTAACTCACTTTAGATATATTATTCTCCTTATAGTATAACTTAGGTATAGCTTAGAGACAAAAAACATTTCAGTACTAACTTATTTATTGCATGTGTTTACCAGGAAAGTCTGACTTGGCAGTAATGTTGAATTTCTTCATTCCCATTTTCCTTTCATAGATATTAAGGTCCCACTATATTTTCTGCCTGTTGAAATTTGAATTATTTCAAAAAGGAATATGTTTCAAATTACACGACACAGACAAGACAGCATATGTTTTGTAATTTTCACTGTTAGTCATTAATCACAATTGTATACCCTGAGAATGTGTCATGGTGAGGTTATTAAAGAAGTGTAAAGCACACCTCACAGCTAAAGTGAAGTGTTCTTTTCAAAGTGTTACTTGTTAGATAACTCTTTCTGGCAATAACACAAGGTATACTGTAATAAAGAAGTAAGAACTCCTGTTTTTGTCTGGTGAAGTGTTGCTTTTATCTACTTAACTGTTAGAAATCAAGGCTAGTGCAGAATAGAGACGTAAGTTTCATCTGCATTGTGTGCTCTGTGAAGTGACTCAGCAGCCGTTGATGAATGACCACAACTGCTGTCCTGACTTGACATCTAAGCAAGGATGTAGGAGCTGTCTGAGAAGTTGCTGGGAGCTATGAGTTAGGATTAGGAGCTATGAATTAGGAGCTATGAGCTATGAGTTAGGAGGTAGGAGTTATGAACTATGCTTTAGGAGCTAGGAGCTAGGAGCTAGGAGTTAGGGAGCTAGGAGCTAGAAGCTAAGAGGTAGGAGCTATGAGCTATGAGCTAGGAGCTATGAGCTATGAGATAGGAGCTATGAGCTGTGAGCTGTGAGTTAGGGGCTAGGAACTATGAACTATGAGTTAGGACCTATGCGCTATGAGTTAAGAGCTGGAGCTATGAGTTAGGAGCTGGGAACTATGAATTATGAGTTAGGAGCTAAGAGATATGAGTTAGGAGCTGGGAACTATGAGCTATGAGTTAGGAGCTAAGAGCAATGAGTTAGGACTAGGAGCTATGAGTTAGGAGCCAGGAGCTATGGCTTTAGATACTTAACAGTAACTGGTGGTATGGAGTAAACATCAGCTCTAAATGATGGTTACTATTGATATGACACCTCAACCCCATGTGCAAAAAATGGGAAAAAGGGGGATATGGATGTGTGGCTGGAAAGATGGACAGACTTTTTTTTCCAATTTACATTTACCCCAATTTAAAAAAATTTCAGAGAAAAAACATTAAGACAATTTCTAGTGAGAATCTAAGAAGCCAGCACTGTCACTATAACTTAATGCAGAAATAAGTTACATCATGTATTGTCTACATAGTGTACCCTTATTGGGACACAGATTGCATTGTTGGAATAAAAAGAATAGAATAGGAAACAAAATAACATCAGTATGGCAGGACCTATCACTGATATTTTGAGGCATGACAAATTAAAATATAGTTAGAAACACTTTAGGTGATTCTTGCATTAGTAAGACAATGAAGTAATCTTTTTCATTCTTCATGTGTTGTTCTTTAAATTATAGATTTTTGCTAGTATTTTAAGATCTACAGAGGAATTAAAATGATGTGAAAGTCAGAGGCAGTACCAAGACACATTGTGACAGATATCCAGCATTGTGGTGGGAAGGATCACTACAGAAACTAAAAAGAAAATACAAGAATTAGGGGTTCATAGGTTCAGAGGTTCATAGGTTCATAGGTTCATAGGTTGGTACTAGGCTATCAGCCCTAGGGCCTATACAAGCCTAGCCATAACAATTCCCTGGCTATTTCTTCCCACATTATTTACTTTCCTGGACCCCTGTCTAGCAGGGCAACTGACGTGATCCCTGGGGTGAATTTCCTTTCTCCCATCCAATCGTCAAGGTTCCTCTTGAAGAGGTCCAAAGAGGCACTCTGCTTTACATGTATGGGCAATCTATTCCAGAGTCTGGGGAGTCTCTGGGTCAGGAACCTATCCCTCCAGCATGTTTTGTTTATTGTGATGACAAGGTTTAGATCCCTGGAGCGTGTAGCTCTGAGGGATTGGGATTTCTTTAAGTGTAGCATGTCCAACAGCTCTGGGTTTGACATGGCCTTGTATGTTAAGCAGAGATCGCCTCTGAGTAGACGATATGCGACAGAGTATAGCTGGAGTTTTTTAAGGCGGTCAGTGTAGGGCATCTGCTTTAGGCCTGTGATTCTTTTAGTGAGGTATTTCTGAGGCCTTTCCAGTTGTTGCAGATGTCTTGAGAGGTACATACCAAATGGGGCGTTGTATTCTATAATGGGTCTAATGAGGGATGAGTACAGTGGGACAATGACCTCCTTCTTTCTGGATGAAAAGCCCATTGTGACGTGGTGTGCCACATAGAAGGATTTCCTGACTGTTGTGGCGATGTGGTTATCGAAGGTGAGACCACTGTCCACCTGTGTCCCTAAGTCTCTTATCACACTTTCTGTGTTTAGTGTACTGCCACCTATATGGTAATTCATGGATACATGTTTTTTCCCAAAGGGGATAACAATACATTTCTTGGCATTGAGCTTGAGCCCATGGCTCTGGCACCAAGCATCTGTTTCTGTAAGGCCCTTTTGTAGAGTATCCACATCATTTGGGGATTCAATAATGGCTCCCAGTTTGCAGTCATCTGCAAACTTTGTTAGCCAGAGTCCCTTAGTGTTGACCTGTACTTCAGAGAAGTAGATGCCAAACAAGACCGGCCCCAGGACTGAACCCTGAGGTACTCCACTTGTCACTTGTCTGGAGCTGGATTTGGAGTCGACTACTTTTACAGTGTGAGTTCTATCAGTAAGCCATTTAGCAACCCATTGGGTGACATAGGGATTAATGCCCAACTTAGTAAGTTTATCTATGATTCCAGAGTGGGGGATGGTGTCAAAGGCCTTGGCAAGGTCTAGATAGGCTGTGTGGACCACCTTACCCTTGTCCATGGCTCTGGAGACTGATTCAAAGAAGTCAATCAGGTTCAGGAGACAAACCCAAACTGGGTGGGGTCCAGTGTTTGAAGGTTGCCAATGTCTTTGTTTATAAGTTCCATGATAATACGCTCCATGGCCTTGCAGATAAGGCTTGTCAGACTGATGGGACGGTAGTTTCCGGGATCCAAGGTGGATCCCCCCTTGTGGATTTGGATAACTGTAGCTCTGCGCCACTCAGTGGGCACGAAACCTGAGGTGAGGCTATGATTAAACATGACACTTAGGTGAGGTGCCAGTTCATATTGTAGTTCATGTAGTACACAGCCCGGGATGTCATCTGGTCCCATGGATGCTGTATTCTTGGCTTTAGAGAGTGCGTTTTGTACCTGTGTGGCCGTTATTACTGGAATTTGGCAATCTTCCGGTATTGAGATGGGCCATTTATGGGGTGAGAGGGGGGTGAAGTTGGCACTGAATCGATCTGCCAGGATATTGGCAATATCCTTTGGATCAGTATATTTAATGCCATTCTGTTTTAGCTCAGAGCAGATCTGAGCATTGCCATTTAGATTCTTGACATAGTTATAGAATGCTTTGTGGTTGTCTTTGGAATCTTTGGCAATTTTATTTTTGTAACTGGCTTTGGAGGATTTTATGAGGCATCTCAGTTTCTTACTGAGGCTAGTAAGGGAGTTTTTTGCATCCTGGGATTTTCCTCTTTTCTGCAAAAGTTTCTTCCTTTTGTTGTAAAGTTTGTTTATGGCAGGGGACCACCAGATTGGCTTCCTTTTTTTGGATGAGAGCATTTTGGTTCTATTTGGGATGGCACGATTCATGCATGAGTGGATGTGCTTGTACAGTGCCTTAGTGGAGGATTCAGCAGTAAAATAAAACAGTTAATTTGTTAAAAATAATTCAAAACATCTGTAGACAAAATTATAAAAAGTATGCTAAATTCCAATTAAAAATAGATTATTTACCAATTTGAATGCATACTTTCTATACTTTGAGTGAAATGTGTTGGCAGACATCAATACAAAGTTTAGTGGTACAGAATTCTGGGTCACTGTATGCCTCAATTGCCATCAGACTGACTATCTAGATATAGGAATAGCTAGGATTTTGCAGGGACTGCCAAGGGCTGAATGAAGGTGTGATGATGGACACCCTTGAGCCTTCAAGTATAGGTCAGCATATACTACTACTTATGTATCTGGTTTACTGAGGGACTTTGGGTCTTTTTGGTGTTTTATTATTTATTTATTTATTTTATTTATTTATTTTATTTTACATTTGTTGACCGGGATGGTCCGACTGGATACATGTCCATTTTCAGCGGAGGCCCGGGGAGAAAAGCTCCACAGAGGAAAAAGTTACACTTTCAATTATATACAGATAAGTACACTACCTAATGCAAATACATAAAATTCGAGGTTCACATAAACAGAATTAGAGATACACATAAATACATCACAATTGTTTTAGATACATTGTAGTTGATATTCTAGGTTGATATCCCATTGCTTATAGAGTCAAGTCAGGCAATGGGGAGCTTGACTTCATAAGTACCCGTGATGGTGGAATTTAGGGGGTGTGAGCTTACAAATTATTTGGACTAAGGGGACGAAAAAAAAACACCTAGTCAAACAGGTGGAAAATACTACTAGTTGTTAAAGCATGTGTTTTGCATTTTATTAGTCATTGTGTTAATTCTTATTATAATCAGACTTTGCTGATTTCTGCCTTTTCCGTTCACTGTTGGGTTAGTTGTCTGAGATACCTTTAGAGTTGAAAATTCATACAGCTAATGAAACTTAGGAGCAAACATGTAAGGAATACTGTGTTTATAGCTAACTCACATTAATCCAGTTATATGTTGTGGGTTATAATCTTCATTTGAAAACTTAGTATACCTGTAAAGGTTTCTGAATATGTTTTGTGGGCTGCACGTGTGTCTTGGATTAATGGCTCAAGTAGTGGATGTCTGGTCTTCTATCTGATGTTGCTGTCCTTCGGGATGTATTACCTGATGATTTGTTTTTCTCTGTATTACAGTCTTTCTCTGTACTGTATAAGCTCCTCCCCTCTTTTCCTTTTGTTCAATGTTTGCCTTGTCAGTTTATGCTGGTTCTTCTTCTCTTAATACATTGGGTGATTGTTTTGGTATGTAGACATTTTCTCTAAAGGCAGACTAACTTTCCTCACCAAGACTATTAGACAAAAGTCTGGATATAATTAGTTTCAGTCTTAATCACATATGACAGTCTTGCTAGAATTATCAAAAAGGGGTCAATCCACAGTCAGCTGTTTAGTTAGTTAAACCTGTGTTGATGTCAGATGTGTTAATGCACCTGTATTATTACTACCTATATACATGCTATCACTTTCAAGTTGTTGGTTTAATGTTTTATACAGCAGTTGTGCTAGGCCCTACACTCTGACATTAGCTAGATTAATTGCATATTCACTCTTTTCCACCCTCCTCTCTTCCGTTTCCCTGTTTTCTGCAAGTCCCTCTGAATTTTACTTTTTTCCCTGATGATGTTGTGCTATTTAGCCAGTCATCAAGACAATTTACCAATAACACATACACACACACACACACACACACACACACACACACACACACACACACACACACACACACACACACACACACACACACACACACACACACACACAAAATCGTCCTTGTCTATCTATTTATCTATCTAGCTAGCTAGCTATATTGTCTATATTTTTTCAAATTATGTTACAGTTTTGGTTGAACAATTCATGTACGTAATGCAGTCCTGCATTAGGTGTATGCCTGCATCTGGAATCTGCAGTCTCTAACATCTGTATTGCCATTCTATAATCCACGTTTGTTTTATGTAGGATTACCACTTGACTGCTGGAATCTATTGTCTGTCCAGTTTGACTGCATGCTTATACTTCCCTTGGCCTTGTCTCTGTAGGTATTTCAGCATTTCACCTTACAAATATATATATATATATATATATATATATATATATATATATATATATATATATATATATATATATACTGTACATGTATATACAGTATGTAATTAGATGTTAAAATTATGTTGTAACTTGGATTGTTAATCCGATGCTGTTTCTATTGGTACTGAACTTGATCTATGGACCCAGAAGGTTATTTTCCATTCTCTTGCTTTTTTTTTTTTTTGGGGGGGGGGGTTCAGTTATACTTTTGTTTTATGGATTATCTTAAATTATTGCATGGCTCATTGCATTGCTTGTGATATTGGTAAAGTCTGTGTAGAAACAGTAATAAGCAAATTCCTTTTGAGGAATCTAATGTTTCTGTAACCACTAGAACATATAGGAACAGGTTCAAACGTAGTTAGTAGAGGAGCTTAGCCCATTTTTCCAATTGTCCCAGAGCACTATCTGGTCAAGTGACTTGCTCAGAATCACACAATAGGCAAATGGAAGCTGACTGAGTCAAACAATAGACAACATGAAGCAGGTTGTTAACATCTTATAGCCTTAATCCTCTGGGCTAACTACATAGCTTATTCTTATGGTCGTACTATCACTATCTGCTCTGCCTCTTGCCAATTTTTGAGTCATCCTTTCCACTTTTATAATTACTAATACTGCCTGTATTTCAGCTTCTTTTAGTTTTCTAGCGTACTATTCTGTATTCTTTGGGACTATACCCTTATCACTGCTTTCTTCTTTTTCTGCTTTCCTGCCTTTGTCTTTGTTCCTACTTTATTTCCCTACTTAACTGTACTAAAACATATGATACAGCAACAACTTCCCATGCATCTAATCAGTAGCACTGAAGCTCTGCATAAGTAGCATTCTGCATCTACTATGGTCTATGTGATTGCTTCTTCGTGGGTACAGTTTAGACCATCTTACCCTTCCCACCTTCCTATACTTGCCCCCTATCATGTACAGGTACTTAAAACTTAAACATAAATGCAGCATGACTTGGGAATACCACACAGATAAGAAGGAGGTTTTACAAGCATAACATAAGAAACAAGACAGTATGAGTTTAAATAATTGATATGCATTTTAATGGATCACATGAATGCAAAATGTAAAGCACTTTTATCAAACACCAGCTATTAAAGTAAAGAATCTTTTTTTTTCTTTTTTTCTTTTCAAAATTGCATAGGGATTCCTACATGGAACACAGCACAACATACCAGCCAAATGGTGAGAGATACATAATTAGGCTTGTGTGCAAGTCATAAGCTTTACTTCCTGGTATCTGTTTCTTTATCTGTGGCTGAGCCAATAGCCATCTCTCACTCATGCTTTCCACCAGTCAGCAGCATTCAATGATTCTGCATGGAGAAATCTCTTCCAGAACTATAGCAATTCATCTTAGGGAAGCAACCAGAAAATGGTAGTTAGCCATGAGATGAACGCCCAAACAAAGTACCAGCTATGAAGTTAGGCTGCTGAAAGACTTTCTATCACATTTCTTTCAAACTTTTAAAACATTGCCATGCCATATATGTTTCGGGAGAGTGTCATGACAAGTATGAGGCACCTGTGAAAATATTTTACAACACTGCATCACCTCTTTTTTATAGGAATAAAAGATTTGGGTCAATGGCAGTCAGTGGATCAGAGAATAGGAATATCAGTTGAAAGTACACCTCCTTTACTGTCATACCACTTTTCTCCAATACATTCGTAAAGCATAGCAAACAGTAAATTTGCAGCAGTACTCTGGTTATCATGATTTACTTTGTCAGATGAGCAAGCGCAGTCAGTTATATATCAGGGTTTATTGATAGCTGACTAGAACTTCTCAGTACTGGAATGTATCAGCCAAACTCTTAGAGGCACTATCACTTGCTAAAAACCTCAGTCAAAGTCATAATAATTTTCTATTCTACAATCACTGCTGTTCCAAGGTTTTAAAGTGAACTGTGCCTGGAGATCAAGTGTCTTCAGTTTGTTACATGGATAATGGATCCTTCATTTATTTTATATGGAAGAGCACTACATCAAATAATGTTTTTCTTATTGCTTATTCTTTGTCAACAGAGCCTACTCTCTCTAAAAATAATGTTTCTTGGCTTTTCACAGGTGTCCATCAATAGATCAAATGTGATCTACCGACAGGCTAAACTACAACTTTCAAAAACCGACAGGCAGAAATATGAGTAAGTAAAATGCTGAAACATGAGGTTATACTAAATGTTTCAGCATTCAGGGTGTGTTCCTCACTTTAGTCCCTTTTCTGACATGTTTCTCTCTCTCTCATCTGATGTTCCTTTTTCATAACTTTTCACACAGTTTTTGCTAATATTTCCCAGCTGGCTTCAACTAATAACCATCTTGCTTTATTCCCTATTCATCCTACTGGATGTTCTTATTTTACATTGTGGACAACTATTAGTCATTATGGTGTGTTCAAACTAGTATTTTTAAATATTTTGGATATTTGTGTTCCTAAATGTTTGTATTTCAAAATGTATCTATTTCTAATTGTTGTATGTTAATATTGCTAACTGCCTTTGATGATTTTCTCCCCAGGCCTTTGCTGAAAATGGACTTTCACCCAGTCGGACTATCCCAGTAAACAAATGTTAAATAACTAAATAAAATAAGTGACTGTGGGTTAGCATTAGAGGAAGGGCTATAAAGTGTATAAATGTTGTGTTGTGGGCACTTACTGCGTATTTTCAGTGTGAGTGTGTGTGTGTGTGTGTGTGTGTGTGTGTGTGTGTGTGTGTGTGTGTGTGTGTGTGTGTGTGTGTGTGTGTGTGTGTGTGTGTGTGTGTGTGTGTGTGTGAATGTCTTGTTTAATGGTACTGTCAGAGACAGGGTATTTTGTAACCTAATATTTAGGATTAGGGTTAGGACAGTGGTAGAGTTACATTAGCCCCCTGCCCACTCTTACTCGTAGTCTATCCCTAACCCTACTCCTTCCCCTAAACCTATATAGTATGGCTCAAAACACATTTTCCCTAGCAGCGATACTACAGATGATGTGTGTCATTGAAATTTAGCATTTGGCGTTATTTCTGCTGGGGGTTCTTCCACTTTATGTCTTGCAGTCAGTATTTTGTGTTTGTGCCAAAATTTTCTGCTTTATTGTCAGATGCAAGCCTTTCTCCTATCATAAACATGTCCGTTCATTTTGTCTTTTGCTTTATTGCTTCTTCTTCAAACATCTTTATTTTGTTTCAGCCTGAGTTTAGTAATACAAGAAATCTTATACCTAAAAGTGTATATGAATTGCAGGCTTACTACTGTAGCAACAACATTAGGTATAAAAAACTTCTGTAGACCATCAGCATACACTTCAGCTGCTGTTTCTAGTAGATACATTTTACCATGGCAGTATTTATTGTTTTACTGATACTCTTTGAAGCTTTCTACAAACCCATAGACTCATAGCTAGACAGTCACTCCTGTATTTGAAATAGCCTGGCATTTTTAAAATTCCTTAAAGTAATGCTTCAGAAAAAAGGGAGTTGTAAGACAAGTGTCCTCTTCTTTTAAATTCTTGTTATTGCTAGTATGTTGGTTATATAGTGAGGTTTTCACTGTACTAGACAGTTTTAAAAATCACATGGGATGAGAATGATTCAGAAAATTGTGTGAAGGGGTAAATCAATGCTAAAAATAAAGACTTATGTCCAAAAATAGGGACATCCTAAATCAGACCTGAAAACACAAATGTTCCTCCAAAAGAGGGACAGTTGAGAAGTTTGGGTGATATCCAAATCTGAGTTGCAATTTACAGAATGCCTTTGTGCTAGTGAAGTGCATTTAGGACAACATATGTCACATATGTAAAGTATCATTCCCCCCAAAGTATAGCTGTAGCAGCAATTATGGTACCCACACAAATCCAGACTTAATCTGAACCTTTAGGTTGTAGTTGTGTTATTACTGAGGAAACCCGTAAGAAAAGACATGACTCTTTCAATAATATCCATTTACTGCAGCTTCTCTATCTCTTTCAACCTCTTTCCTTAAATAGAAATGAATCCTCCCGTGGGGTGGCTGTTCTTCTGGGGTCTCCTTGAGGGCTATATATATAGCTTGACCCAATAGCCCCTTAGCTTTCCAACACTGTTAAAGTTTTGCATTCATTTAGCAGTTTATCTATTCTGTGTCCCTCTTGTATGTTTTTATCCACACTCTTTAGTATTTATTTTATATTTAATGCTTCATTGTGGAGTAACTTAAAATAGTTCCGCTGCCTTTCAAACAATCAACATTTCTTATCTGTTGCTTTTGTTTCTTTATTGTTACCCCTGACTTTTATACAATGTCTTCCTTATTTAAAGTGTATAAAGTTGTGTCATTTTCTCTATCACTGGCTTCATTCTAAATTTTATCATTAGCATATAACACATTCTTTATAAAACAAATTATCAATTATCAAATTATCACTAATCAGTTTGAGTACCATCCTGTATCTCTCCTCAAAAAAAAGCTATGCTTATTGGGATAACCTAGCCAGAAAGTAAATAAATAAACAATATATACTCCTGCTTTGCCTCATTTCTTCTCTCTGTCTCATTGGCTTGTAAGCATTTTATTATGTTTGTCATTAGTGTAAATACTTATATATCCTTTTGCAAAATGTTTGTGATTTTTACACTTTATTCATACCTTTCACTGGGCTGGACCCTGTCCCATATCACAGTAGTGTTTGCATTGTGTTTTACAATATTTTGGATCCTGTTACATTTATGTGCATTTTCTTTTTCTGGCTTCTTGCATTTCATTTTGTTTATCTTTGGCATTCACTTATCTCTCTCTCTCTCTCTCTTTGTTTCTATATTTACTTCTTTTATATTCCCAATCATCTTTATTTGCATTTCTGTTATATCAAAAGACCTGGAAAAAGTTTAACAGCTCTTTTAAGGTAATTTATTGCTCATCCAGTGCTTTCTTCCTTGCCCTTTCACTGTGGTGGGTGTGTATTACCTACACTTTCATTAATATCAGTAAAATATCAGTAAATTCCAGGCTTCCAGCCAATGTCTTGACCTTGTATATAATACATTTATTTGGACTCATATATTCATAGGTTCATAGGAGATTGCTAGACTAATGGTTTAAGAGCCCTTACAAGCCTAGAAAATATACCCTCATTTACCCAATATATGGCCCTTGGGGCAAGATGATGGCATGGGATTAAGCATATTCCTTGAGTATCTTACAGATTGCCCCTGTCCATAAGGAACATAGGCACTACCCCAGGTGTAAATTTGCAATTCCCCATCCACTGAGTGAAACTGCATTTGAAGAGAGCCAGGGAAGGGCTCTGCTTAACATGAATAGGAAGCCTGTTCCAAAGAAGGGCAGTCTCTGAGACACATATCTGTCTCTCCAGCAGGTATTGTTTGAGTCGCTGCCTCAATTTAGATCCCTAGCTCAGGTGACCCTTGTGCTGTTTGACTTGTGGAGGTATAGCAGCTCCATCAGGGCTGGATTTGTGACTGCTTTCTACGTCAAGCATAGGTCATTCCTTAATAGTTGGTAGGAGACAGAATAAAGGGATATGACTTTTAGTCTATCTGCATAAGACTCATCTTCCATTTGCTTGGAATTCAAGAATGTATATATTTCATAGTCTACATTTTTTCCTTTGGTTCATAGTGACTATTTATCTTGTCTGTTACATCTTGGAAACTGTCATCTGGCTTAGATTTTGTTTTAGATATGTCATAAACCTGTGCCATTACTATTTGTAAAAAAAAATTCTTTAATGTGTTATTTCTATAAATAATTGTAGCTGTATTCAACTTAGGGACCCAGTTTTTCTAACATGAGCTTATATTGTGTATCACAGTCTATATCAAATGCAGACAGGTTAAAGATCTCTACAGATGGCTTTACCCTATTTTTGTGTTTTAACTTTCTAATTTTTTTCTTTCATTAATATTCTTCTGCACCTTATTTACTTGGACATTTTTTCTTTGTCTTTTATGGAAGTGTTCTAAAAATCCTTTAATTTTATCTTTCTTACTTGCTTGCAGTTTTCTTCTATCATTTCTCTTCTCCCTCTACATGAAAAAAAAACTATTTGTGTCTGGCTAATATAAAATGAACTTTGCTATTTCTTTCTAGCGAATGAGCATGATTTCTTCATAGCTAGCATTCAGGTTGTCATGTCTGGTGACTTGAAAAGGAAGATTTTACGAGTCACTTTTATGAGATATCAAAGCAGATCCCTACAAAAATAGTAAAATGTGGAAATTGAATCTATCCTGTACACCTATCCAAGGAAAGAAATTGCGGTATGTTTTATAAATTGAATCTGTAAAGTTTAACTACAAATGTCCTGCCTGGAAAGACTGTCTTATGAACAGTTAAGCTGCAACTAAATTGGATTTGCCTGTGACTCTGCTGTACCAGTTTCTACTCTGAAGAATGACTGCATTGGCAAATGGACATTGATGTACAGTTCACAAATTAGTACTGCAGGCTGAAGATTTATTCAAATACAAAGTAAGCAGGCCTTTAGCACAAGTTGCATTCATTTTTCTTTGAAATGAAGCTGATTAACACTAAACATTACAAAATGTCATTTCAACATCTATTACTTTGCACTAGGAATAACTACTGGCAGTGTTTGACACATGTAAATGTCATTAATGCCTCTGGTCAGTTCTGAGCTAGTGACACATGATATTGTAAAGGGAAAAAAGCTCTCCAAATGGGATCACTTCCCTTTTCGTATGAACTGGGATAGTCATATCATCAGGCCCCTTTTGTGACACTGTGGAAGCAGGAGGTGCTTGTGGAAAAGGCAGAGACAGGCGCAGAAACATTTAGACTGCAAATAATGACATTTAATGTGGGCACTGCAGTACTGGAGACTATGTTTGTTAGGTAAGTCCACAGCATTTTGACTACAGATACAGGTCTGAATCAGTTTAAAACTGCAGTTGTGTATAACCTTCCAGGAGGGTCCTCACAGGGAAATGTGATCCTGGAGGATTTAATGCCCTTTGTGGAGAGGCACAATTATGTCATGATGGGAGATTTTACCTGTTATTTGACGTCAAACCACTACGAAGTAAAACAGGTTTGAAACTAAATTGTCTCTGATTCTAGTAGATACAACTTCAAGATTAAAATGAGAGTGTGAAATGTAAAATAAAGCATGATGGATACCTCTCACAAACAATACCTCTCCTCTGGAACAAGCTTTCCTTGCATATTAAACAATGTAGCTCCCTAACCCTCTTCAAAAAATAACCTGAATGAATGGATGAGAAACCATAAATGCACCATAGTCTGGTCCCACAATCCCATATGAAGAGGGGTAACTAGCAATGGGAATTTCATTGGCTGGGCTGCAAATTTATCTTTCCACTCAATTGCCTATTAATAAGCTAAGAAGCAAAACATCTGCCTGTGTTCCATAACCCAATAAACTTTGGGAAAGAAATTAACTGCTTCACTGGTAGAAAAACTTCAAACAAGAACACGACAATCCTTGCCAATGGGTTGTCACTTCTAATGCTAACTTAGTTGTCCAAGTTTGGATCAAAATGCATATTCCCAGCCCTTGCAGATCTGTGGCTTACCCCATTCTGCTCTGTTCAACCTTTCACTCTTACTACCATAAAAATATAGAACTATAGGAACAACATAGACAAAAGATCACAGAGGCCATAAGAAGCCTAGCCATATAGCCATATGCATCTTTAAGTAGGGGTTACTTAAAAATTCTTGACACCCTTTACAAGTACTTAATAGTGCCCACCTCACAAATCAAGCAAGTAAAGTTAAGTAACCTCTAATTCCGACAAGCCTCATGTAGCTGTTCTGTCACTTACATTTCTAAAAGCCTGCATCATGTTCACCTCACATATTTTCAGTCTTTTCTTTATTATTGGACTATTCTCTCGCCTCTGGAACTATGCTATCATAATAGTATTTTCAAATAAAAAAGCAATTAAAATTTTATCTCAAGTGTAATCTATTTCACTCATAGTGTAACTCCGTGAACTATTAGAAAAGGTAGTTGCCAATCGACTCATAGCACTTCTCAAGTTCCACAGCCTATTACATTTGCTCACCATGACTTTGCTTGGCTATATCAACTTTACTGCCCCCATCTCACTTACAGACCCCATCTACATCAAACATGAGGAACTACCAGTTTACTGTAATATTACATATTGACCAGAATAAACCCTTTGACTCAGTGTTATCTACACTGCTGACTGCTGAGATGGAACAACATGGGATACACAGCTAACTGTGATAGTGGTTTGATAACTATCTTCTCAACAAAACTATGAAAGTCCAAGTACAGAGTGGAAGAACTGTAACAGTGACAGATTTTTAACTTGGTTATTTTATGGGATTAGCTTTCTCATTGCTTTATATTCATTTTTATTTTAAACATGGATCATAGGATCACAGGAGTTACTAGGATAAAGGCCCTAGAACCTTTTTAAGCCTAACCATTCATGCCCCAATTTTCCCAGTTATCAATACCCAAAGGCTAGAATGGCTTTGGTATATGCCTGTGCATTAGAGAATCTACAAACTGATGTTGTCCATAAGGGCCACAGGTGACAAATCAAGAGTGAATTTGCGATTTCCCATTAATTGTTCCAAACTGCATTTGAGTAGGCTTAGGGAATAGCTCTGCTTCAGATGAATGGCGAGTCCATTCCAGAGAAGTGACAGTGTCTGAGAGAAATACCATCCATCCAAGAGGTTTTGTTTCTGTTACAGACAAGGTTTGGATCCTTAGAACTGGTAATTCTAATGCTGCTATTTTTGCAAATTTGTAGCAGATCCATCAGGCCTGGGTTGGAGAATGCCTTGTAGGTTAGACATAGATCATCCCTCAGTAGTCTGTAGGAGACCAAGTACAGTGACATGGCTTTAAGGCAGTTAACATTTACTATGTTGCCTGCTATTAAATGTATTTTGAACTGTCAGGAATCTCCTGGTAAGGGCATTTTCTTTGGCAGTTAACATAGGACATATTATTTACACCCTCTGTTTCTTTGGTTCTGGCACCAGTTATTTGTCTGTGTCAGACCCTCCTGGAGGATATCCACATCTTTGAGGGATTTGGTGATTGCACCCAGCTTGCCGTCTTCAGCAGATTTGGTCAGCCAAAGGCCCTCTACATTTACCTTGACTTCAGAGAAGTATATTCCAAACAAAAGAAGTCTCAATACTGAGCCTTGAGGGACACCACTAGTAATAGACCTCTTGGTGGAGGTGGATTCCCCACCATAATTTAATATGTCTTATCTGTGAGCCATTTAGCAATCTATAGGGATTTATGTCTAAATTTGCTTGTCTATAATTCCTGAGTGAGGTGCTGTGTCAAATGCCTTTGCCAGGTCAAGGTAGGCAACGTGTTCAGTTTTGCCCTTGTCCATGGCTCTAGTGACATTCTCAAAGAAGTCCACCAAATTTAGTAGGAATGACCTGCACTTGATGAAACAAAACTGGCATGGGTTCAGTGTCTGAGGATTTCCTATATCTTTGTTTATCAGGACCACAATAATTCTTTCCATGAATTTGCATATAAGACTAGTCAAACTTATGGGCCTCTAGTTCCCTGGGTCTGTTGATAGTTTGCCTTTTGTAGAGGGATGACCACTGCAGTCCTCCATTCCCTAGGGACAAAGCCTGTCTGGAGGCTGTGGTTGAATAGAGATTCTAGTGGGCCTGACAGGTCATGTTTCAAGCTATTTAGGAGGCATCATGGGATATTATCAGGACCCACTGATGCAGTATATTTAGCTATGGAGAGTGCAGTGAGGACCTGCTCTTTAGGGATAGTGGGTAGATGGTAGAGAGTATTTCCAGAGGTGCAACTGGGGGTGATAGGAGTATGAAATTAGAGTTAAATCTATTGACCAGCAAATTTGCTATATCCCACAGTTTGGTATAGGAATTTCCATTTACTATTACTTTAGCAACATTGTTGGATGTTTTCTTTAAGGTTGCATAAATAACTGAAAATTGCCTTATGGTTATTCTTAGCCAGGGATGCTATTTTTGCCTCACAGTTGGCTTTGGTGGACTTAATTAGTCCCCTGAGTTGCTTGTTGAGACTGATGAGGGAGTTTTTTGTCTTTTGGGCATAGCCCTTCCTATTTTTGGACAGAGTTTTCTTTTTTTTTTTTTTTGTTCTACAACCTATTTATACTGGGGTTTCATCAAGGGGGTTGTTTTTGGAGTATGTCTTAAGTTTATTTCAGTTTGGTACTACTGTTTCTGTGCAGCTATCTACATATTTGTACAGGATTTCTGTAAAAACTTACACAAGGCTACTGTATTATCTGAGTTTGGGGGGCTTTGAAAATTTGCTATGCCATAACTTAATAGGAGGTAGTTAGCCTTGGAAAAGCTCTTAAAGGTTCTGCAATTTGCTGGGAGTTCAGTTTTTATATTTATTTCAAGTAGGACCAGTTTGTAATCTGATCTGATCAGTGAAGACATTACACAAGGCGGAGTGCAATGTTCCCTCATATTTGTAAGTACCAAATCGAAGATATTTTCACCCCTAGTAGGTGTGCAGACTAGCTAGCTGTTCCAGGGTGATTACATTGACAAAATCTGTGAATCTTTTAGCCTACATGTTAGTGGTAGTGTATGTATCCTAGTTTATGTTAGGATAGTTGGAATCACCCATGAATATGGTGCTGTCTCAGGATGCCCATTTCCACCAGGCTGGCTAAAGAGACAGTAGGACAGTGCACACCCATGGCTGTGGATTCCCTTTTTGGGCTCGACAAGGGGCAGTGCAATCAGAGTTTGGAGTTGTAGGCCTGAACAGAGATGTCTAGGATTGATCTAAATCAACACTCTTGTGGAAATGCTACTCAGCCAGCAAACTAGCTGTTCTATACTCAGCCAGATATTTGAGAAAATAGTAGAGGAAGTTTTATATTGAAAATTATACCACCAGATGTTTGTGTCTATACATGGCACTCCAAACTACTGCTGCACAGCTCAGCCCAGGTTATAGCAGATAAGTTATCGAAGAATCCAATTAGTAAACAGTAAAATCAATATAAATATATATATATATATATATATATATATATATATGGATTCACTTTCATATGGTCGAGACCATAAGATCGATTTTTGGAAACTCGAACTCCTAAAATGAAACGTAAAGAAAAACAAAAAAAGTCATACATCGCTTTTGCAGGGGGGCTTTGCCCCCCCTGCACCCCCCCTACTTAAATATACCAACTCTGAGATCGCTCTACAGTGGGGAAAAGGGAAAGCTCCCATTTTGCGCTGTATGTGGAAGCGCAAAACGGGAGACTTCCCGTTTCCTGTCAAAAATGCAAAAAAAATGAAAACATTACTTACATACAGAGCGTACAAGGATCCTTGCCTCTGTGTGCAAGTAATGTTTTAAGGTAAGCAAAGTGTTATTTTTTAACACTTTACACATTCGATTTACTGAAGGCTCGAGCATATGGTCTCGACCATATGCACTTCGAGCTTTCAGTAATTTGATTATGTAAAGTGCTCCCATATATATATATATATATATATATATATATATATATATATATATATATATATATATATGTATATATATGTATACACATATAAACCTCAGATCCTGCAGCAATTCACAATTCTCTCACTGTTATGAGTGATTCTACAAGCCCAAGGTTCTCAGACTAAGTAAAATGCAAACAGAAAAAATGTAGTAGAAATGTAATAAATAAGACTTAGATCCTGCAGCAATTTACAATACTGACACTATTGTGAGTGATATTATACAACTGGAGTAAAGTCCCCACACCAAAAAAATGCAAGCAGAAAAAAAATTCAGTAGAAATGTAATACATGGGGCTAAGGTATTGCAGCAATTCACAATTCTCTCTCTATTGTGAGTGAAACCACAAGACTGAAGTCCAGGATTAAGTAAAATGCAACAGTAGAAATGCAGTAGAAGTGTAATAAAGGAAGCTCAGATCCTGTAGCAATTCACAATTCTCTCACTATTGTGAAGTATACTAAAAGACTAAGCCCAGACCAAGTAAAATTCAAACAGTAACAAAGCAGTAAAAATATAATAAATGGGGCTCAGATCCTGCAGCAATTCACAATTCTCCCACTGCTGTGAGGAATACTACAAGACTGAGGTCCCAGACCAAGTTAAAAATGTAAGCAGTAGACTTTGGTTACAACAAGAAAAAATACACACAGTTTAGATTAACACTCTGAAGACTACAGTGTGCACTACTTGAATGGTATTATATGAAACAGAGGCCAATTTGAGCTTTAAGAGTCTGAAGGGAGTGCCTTATCAGACTGAGCTATCAGAGACAGTAGAAATAGCACTGGGAGGGTCTTACATACTCTAATTTACAGAAGGGGCAGGCAACATAAAAGGCACAAAGTTTAAAAGCACAACAAGAGTTTGGTGGTGACTGGGAAATTGTGGGCAAAATGCAAAAAATTAATGCAGTCTATGACACCCCTCCACTGACCCAGTAATCAGGAACCCTCAGTCCTCATCACTGGCAACAGTGAGGGACATACACACTGGGGGGATTGAGGCTCGTTGATTACTGGACCAGTGCAGGGGTGTCACATATTAAATGGTGGACAGTGGTGCGGTATCCACATCACATATTAATTGGTTGACTGTGGTGAGATAGCCACATCGCATATTAATTGGCTTTTAGTGGTGTGGATATTGAATGCCTGTAGCCTGTGTACAGTGGTCACTGAAGGTGTTTGCACTCTCAATCAGCCATGCAGTGAACATTCAGAGTTCAGATCACAATTGTATGGCAAGCTGGCAAGGAGCCAGTTGGCTGAGATGTGCCAGGCTAAAGGACTGGTGCATGCCAACCTGACTAAAGCAGACATGATTGCAAGTTTAGTCACTGCTGCATTGCAAAATAGCAACTAGGAGGACAATCAGATTGGCCTTGGAAATATACAACTCTCAGAAAATGGAGAGTTCAACCTTTCCAAAGAGGAGTTACAAATCTGTCTGGAGTTAAAGAGACTTGAGCTGGAGGCCAAGCATTTGGAAATAGAGGCAGCAGCGAGACTGAAATGTCTTGAGGCTGAGGAAAATGAGAAACTGCGATGGCTGTAGGCTGAGGAAATGAGAGGCAGAGGCAACATGAAAAGGAGATGTTGACTCTTCGCCAGAGTGATGGAGGTAATGAGGAACCCCAGAAGCAATAAATGCCAGTAAATTTATTCTACAATTTATAGAGGAGGATAATTTTGATAGTTTCATTCATATTTTTGAAAGGGTATGTAACAGTATAATGTTGACCAAGGGGTCTGGTTATGGTTCCTGACCCCCTTACTCCATGGTAAAGCTGTACCTACTATTTCTAAATTGCCTGATACTGATTATTTAAATTATAATGTATTAAAGAATTGTCTTTTAGAAAGCTTTAAGTTAACACCTGAAGCTTACAGGAAAAAGTTTTGTGAGCATAGACTCAAGGCAGATGAAAGTGTGTGTGAATATGTTGCTGAACTAAGCACTTGTTTTCATAGATGGGTGAGTGGATGTCAGGTCATAACTTTTGAAAGGCTGGAAGACCTTTTGGTGAGGGAGCAAGCCCTTAGCACTTTGCCTGAGGACATGAGGATCTGGTTAGCTGAGAGACAATGCAATACTGCAGAGGAGCTGGAGAAGAAGGAAGACCTATACATAGCAAGCAGGGCATCACTGCACAGGAAAGGGACACCCAGTCCTGCTCATGGATCTAAGGAAACCCATGGTGGGCAGCCCAGACTGCCCCAACAGAGTTCGCCAGTAGCAGGGAAGCCACTAGCTCAGGTATACATCCAAGACCAAGGGTTAAATGTTTTAAATGCAACCAGTGGGATCATGTAGCATGTAAATGTCCACAGAGGCAAGTTGGGGAACAAAAGGTGAGACAGCCAGTAAGTGGGAATTACAGAATGCCAGCAGTAAGTTGTCTCGAGACAACAAGGGTACCAAACTACCACAAGAGGTTATATCTTATCTTAGTGAATGGTAAAGAGACCATGGCTAAGAGAGACACAGTCTCTGACCTAACCATTGTGAAGCCTGCAATGGTTAAAGAGGAGCACTACTTGCTTGGACAGTCTACTCCAGTCAGAGCTTTAGGAGGGACCCCATTCCAAATACCTTTGGCTAGGGTTTACCTTGACTGGGAGGGTGGACAAGGAAGCCAGCATGTAGGTGCGTTTGAGGATATCCCTGAAGATGTCCTGATAGGGAATGATTTTGATAATGCAGTACTGTGTGTGCATGCAGTTACATGCAGTCAGGCTTGGAGACAAGCATGTGGGTCTAGTAGCCTGGGGAAGACCCAGACAGTCTACACACTTGCAGCCAGGACTAGTGAGGTGGTTACTTCAGCGATGGAGCTACCCTGTAGCAGTGAGACTGAAGGTGAGCCACAGCTGTTTGTAGGTACTGATGTTCCCTTGGACAGAGTGACTGCAAAGGCAGCGGTGAGTAGTAGTACCTAGGCTGACAGTGAGGCACCGCTGTCAGAGGATGCCAGACGTCCTGTGGAAGGAGAGCTGGGAAGGGTTACAAAGAGAGAGTTGAGACAGGCACAGCTCTCAGACCCTACATTACAAGGCCTGAGGGAGGTAGCTAGTGAGGCACCTGATTCTCAAGGGAAGGAAGAATCTGTATACTGGGACAGAGGGTTACTGTATAGAGAGTGAACCCCTGATGGAGGGCTAGAGGGTGAGAGAATACAGCAGTTGGTAGTGCCCAGAACCTACTGTCTGGCACTTCTTGCCATAGCCCATGATATTCTCTTTGCAGGTCATACGGGCATAAAATGTACAAAGAGATGTATTATGCAGAACTGTAATTGGCTTAGGATTTCCAGAGATGTAACAGGGTACTGCAGTACCTGTCAGCAGTGCCAAAAGGTAGGCAAGGCAGGAGACAAGGTGAAAGCTACTTTGATGCCTTTGCCTGTGATTGAAGAGCCATTTCAGAGAGTAGCTATGGATATTGTGGGGGCCACTGAGTACCCCAAGTTCCACCGGGAAAAAGTATATCCTAGTGGTAGGAGATTATGCTACCAGATACCTTGAAGCCATGGCACTGTCCTCCATTGAAGCAGAAAAGGTGGCAAATGCTTTGTTAGAGGTGTTCAGGAGAGTAGGTTTCCCAAATGAAATACTGACTGACAGAGGTGCCAATTTCATGTCAGACCTACTGGCTTGTCTGTAGAAGCACTGTAGGGTGAAGCACCTAAAGACCACCCCTACCATCCCCAGACTAATGGTCTTGTTGACAGGTTAAACTCTACACTCAAGTCCATGCTGCGGGCATTTGCAGACCAGTTTAAATGGGAGTGGGACAAATATTTGCCCCATATGTTGATTGCTTACAGAGAGGTGTCCCAGGAATCCACAGGTTTTTCACCCTTTGAGTTCCTGTATAGGCGTAGGGTGAGGGGATCTCTATATTTGATTCGAGATGAGTGGGAGGGTGAGCATGAATCCTACAAGGAGTCTGTTATGGCATATGTCCTAAAACATCAGGATAAGGCTATGGGAACTCATGGGCTTTGCCCAGGAGAGCCTGGCAGAAGCCCAACAGCAGAAAAAGGTCTGATATAACAGGAATGCTCGAGCTAGAGAGTATGCTGTAGGGCAGCAGGTAATGGTTTTCACTCCTATCTTACACAACAAGCTGTAGGCAGCTTGGAAGGGACCCTACAAGGTGGTAAGGAAGGTCAGTGATGCTAACTACATGGTAGAACTGCTAGGCAGGAGGCAGGGGCAAAAATTGTACCATGTTAACATGATGAAAGCTTACCATTATAGGGAGGTCCTTGTGATGAGTATTTGCAGTGGATGGCAGGAGGAGTCTGAGGGAGAACTGGTGACTGGTCTCCTTTGTGAGTCTTGGACTAACACCTCAGTGGAAGGGGTAGCAATGTCCCAGCAGCTGTGTGTGTACTTGTCATCCTCCCATTGTGTATGCCCCTAACTGTTGCCAATGGTGAGGATTGAGGTTCCTTGATTACTGGACCAGTGCAGGGGTGTCACACAGTCAAACAGCAGTTTTAAACTCAAGAGCTCTTGTATCTGAAGAGGAATGTAGGTGAATACCTTCAATAAGAAAACTGTTTCTCAGCTCCTCCCACTAATTAGTTTGATCTAATTCCTATTCAGTCAATGAATTCAAAAGGAATGTTTCCTGACTGTAGCCAACAACTTTTAAGACACATTATTGCAGCTATCTATGGACCTGCTGTAAGTTAAAAGAGTTTAAGCCTTTGTTGTAAATAATAAGCAACATTTTAATTGGTATCTGTTTGCATGTGTTCCAAACATAGAAACTGTTACAACGAACCATGATATTTCTACCACTAGAATAAACCAGAGTTATGTTGTAATATATTTTCCATCTATGCCACAACATTTTTTCACTTGGACTGTAATGTTTTTTCCACCTGGACTGCTAAATCTGGTTATTTGCTGAGTCTTTTGTACTGTTGTCTGTTGTGCAGTTTTGGTACTGAGATACTTGTTCTGTGGTTAGCCCCTAAGAAGCTAATACTTGTTCTGTGGTTAGCCCCTGAGAAGTTAATACTTGTTATGTAGTTAGGCCCTAAGAAGCTAATACTTCCTCTGTGGTTAGCACCTAAAAGAATAATACTTGTTCTGTGGTTAGCCCCTAAGAAGCTAACACTTGTTCTGTGGTTACCGCCTAAGAAGCTAATACTTGTTCTGTGGTTAGCCCTTAAGAAGCTAATATTTGTTGTGTGCTTAGCCCCCTATGAAGCTAATACTTTTTGTGGTCAGCCCCAAGAAGCTAATTCTTGTCCTGTGGTTAGCCCCTAAGAAGCTAATACTTGTTTTGTGGTTAGACCCTAAGGGAATAATACTTGTTCTGTAGTTAGCCCCTAAAAAGCTAACAGTTATTCTGTCATTAGCCCCTAAAGAGCTAATAGCTGTTCTGTGGTTAGCCCCTAAGGGACTAATACTTGTTCCACAGTTAGCCCCTAAGAAGCTAAATCTTGTTCTGTGGTTAGACCCTGAGAAGCTAATACTTGTTCTGTGGTTAGCTACTATGAGTTAATATTACTGCCAAATGCTGTGTCACATTTAGATGTTACAGGTTCCATCTGGATTAGACTTCATTTCATCTTGTTCTAAGTTGCATCACACTGTTGTGAGTTTTCATGATTCAGAGTGTGAACCAATTGTCTGTCTCCAGCCCCCTGAGTAACTTTATTTCTTGCAGTATTTGGGCTGTCCTTGAATAGCTTGTAACTTGAGAGGTTGAACTGTATATAGTTTTCCATTGCTTGCCCAAATTGCTGTTTTAGACCACTGGAGATGTTCCAACTGCATTTATCTGAGCCTTTGGCTGGTCTGTGCTTGTTGGTGCTGCCCAGCGGTTGGTTGGACCCCATATAGTGAGCCTGTCATTTGCTAACTTCACAACTGAATTTGCTACTGATGTTTTTTTTTTCCTTTTTTTTCTGTGGTTCTTCTGGTAACTTCTGTTTGAAAACAGTTATAGTAAATGATTCCATTGACTATGATATGCTTGACTACAGTAACTTATACTTGCCTTCTCTTTGGCTTTACTTATTCCCAGCTAAACTGATCCATGCTCTGTGTTGGAATATTGGAGTAAAGGGCATATTCCATTTAGGTGGTCTGTTCAATCTGGTAACCAGCTCTATTTTGGACCTCACTTCTGACTCTTTATTTATCTTGCTTAACTGCTCTAGCATTTTGTGAGCAGTACTTTTATTTTAATCCTCCTCCAGTTCAAAAGATATATTCTGCTTTATTTTGTTTAGCAATGAAAAAACTCCAAAAAATAACAAACTGGTAAAATAACAAAAAAGCAAGCAGGCTGTAAGTACTCCATACCACACTATTTATTGTGAGTGCTTTCATCACAGACAATGCTCCAACTTCATCAGACATTTTGTTTAGATGCACTACTCTCTGCCTTTATGTTCCTTCTGTTGTGTGCTTTGTGATGGGATTCTAACTAAGTCAAAGTCTTTAGTAGTAAATCAGCTACATTATCACCAACATAAGTAACCACTGCAGCGTTCCTACAGTGTCATCCTCCCTGGTAAGATCTGACTACAAAGCAGTCACTTTTGAAGTCACCCCCCCCCCCCCCGCATTGCTAGGGTCAAACATAAAAACTTTCCCAAAGCTGATTACAACCTCCTGAGGGAAGGTATAAACAGCTTCATAGCCCCCTTTCCCTCAAATGTCCAATCTACACCAAAGTACTATACAAGCATTTCTATAGCTGCATGGAATCAGGAATACCTGACAGGACAAAATCCACCTCCTCAAGGAAGAGTAAACCTGTTGGGTGGACATTTGCAATAAATAAACTCTATAATAAAAGGAAAAATAATGCTGTACAGGACCAAGAAGGAGCAGGTGCCTAATTGGAAGCAATCTCTCCTTAACCTGAACAAGCAATTAAGAGTACTAGTGAAATCTTCCAAAGGAAACGTTGAGTCCAAACTGGCCACAACTACTAAATACAATCATAAGGCCTTCTTTACATATGTCTACAGTCTCAAAGGAAATACTCAGATCTGCTCAGGACATCACATACACAAATTCTGTAGATATAGCCAACCTGCTGGCAGACAGGTTCAGTGAAAACTTCAGTAAATCAAGACATCCCCAGCACCTGCCCCCCCACCCCTTATCTCTAGGAACCAAGTTATCACTGCCCTCTCAAAGGCAAAATATACAGCCTCCATGGGACCCAATAATATCCCATGCTGCATTCTACATGAACTCAGGCAGGAACTTGCAGCACCATTAGGCTCCCTATTCAACCAAAGCCTGAGTACCGGCTTCATCCTAGCTCAGTGTCGGACAGCCACTGTCATCCCTTTGCACAAAGGTGGAGCGTCCACCGATCCAGGAAATTATAAACCAATCAGCCTAACTAGCCTGACCTGCAAAGCATGGAATGGATTACCATGAATCTTATTAATAAGGACATTGGCAACCTCCAGAGACTCAATCCCACACAGTTTGGTTTTGCCAAGGGGAGGTCATGCCTGTTAAATTTGGTCAATGCCTTTGAGACAGTCAACAAAACCATGGATGAGGGGAAGATGGTGCACACCTCCTACCTTGACCTGGCCAAGGCATTCAATACTATTCCCCACTCAGGTATAATAGATAAACTCTGCCAACTAGACATCAATCCATATGCTACTAGATGGGTAGCAAACTGGCTAGTCAAAATAGGGAAAGCCACCTCAAGCAGTAGACTCATAACAAGCAGTGTACCCAAGGGATCGGTCTTGGGGACTCTGTTGTTTGGGATATACTTTTCTGAGGTGCAGGCCAAAACCAGTGGGCTATTGCTGACCAAGCTTGCAGATGACTGCAAGCTGGGTGCTGTCATCAAGTCCCCTAGTGATGTGGACATCCTCCAAGAGGTTCTCACCCAAACAAATGACTGGTGCCAGAAACATGGCATTTCCTTGGTCTCAAAGGTAACTGAACTCACCACATGTGGTGGTAAGATCCTTGTGTAAAACATTGTTCATACAACAGTGTGTGTTCTGCCACCTTGAATTCCTCCTGCATTCTGTGTCAGTGACATTACTCTATGTTGTTAAATAGGACTGAATTTTGGAGATACACCTGCTGTCCTGCTGGGAAGTGAAACCTTTAATATGGTGCAAACAACACAGCTAGTCAACTTGGTGTTTTGCACCTCTTGCTTCACAGGAGTGTCTCAGCATTAAAGTTTCTTAGGAACTAAAGGTGTGAACATCTTCTTTTGGCAAGAGTACACCTTCCATTGTTTGCAGCACAGTAGGTTGTATATAGTAATACAAAAGGGACTGCATACAATTTGTCCACTGCTGAAAACCTTTCTTCTCTGACTGCATTGCTAGCAACCCAACTCAGAGTGGGGAGTCAGTATATGTAATATGGGAAGGCTTGAGTAGCTAAGTGGGTAGGTAATAGTTTTTCATTCACTGCTGTATGCTATATCACTTTGACTGGGTGAGCAACAAAAATCCAGGCCCAGGCAGTGAGGAAGGGGGATGCACAACGACATGTTCACATCATTGTATATGCAGTGTATGTGTGTGTGTGTGTGTGTGTGTGTGTGTGTGTGTAAGTGTATATATATATATATATATATATATATATATATATATGTACATATATATATATATATATATATATACATATATATATATATATATATATATATATATATATATATATATATATATATATATATATATATATATATATATACGTATACATATATATACATATATATATAATATATATATATATATATATATGTGTGTGTGTGTGTGTGTTTATATATATATATATATATATATATATATATATATATATATATATATGTATATATATATAAAATCGAATTTTCACTCACCCGAAATTGAAAAGGACAAAATGACTTCTCCAAAAACTTACTTTCACAAAGTGCAAGATCAACTCAGTTTTAATCCAGGAAAGAAACCAATTGGCCACCAGTACAAAATAAACAAACTGAAGCAAATCAACCCCCATATATATATATATATATATATATATATATATATATATATATATATATATATATATATATAGGTTCATAGGTAGGTACTAGGCTATCTGCCCGAAGGCATTTAGAAGCCTAGCCAGAATGTGTTGGCTTTCGCCACCCCCTTAGATTAGTTCCCTGTGCCTCTGTCCAGCAGAGCCACTGAAGTGATCCCCGGGGTAAACTTTCTGTTTCCCATCCACTCGTCAAGGTTTCTCTTGAAGAGTGTTAGCGAGGAGCTCTGCCTAATGTAGATTGGAATCTTGTTCCAAAGCATTGGAAGTCTCTGTGACAGGAATCTATCCCTCCAGCACATCCTATTTATTGTTGTGGTGAGGTTTAGATCCCTAGACCATGTGGCTCGAGGGGATAAGCTTTTCTTTAGGTGGAGCATGTCCATCAGTTCTGGGTTGGACATGTCCTTGTATGTCAGGCAGAGATCACCTCTGAGTAGGCGGTATGCAACCAAGTACAGCTGGAGTTTCTTCAGTCGAGCTGCATAGGGCATATGCTTGAGGGCAGTAATCCTCTTGGTGAGGTACTTCTGTGGTCTTTCCAGCTGTTGCAGGTGTCTTGTAAGATACATCCCAAATAGGGTGCTGTACTCTATGATGGGTCTGATGAGCGATGAGTAGAGGGGCACAATGACCTCTTTTGATCTGGATGCAAACCCTTTTGTGAGAAGGTGGGCCACATATAAGGATTTTCTAACCACTTTGGCAATGTGATTATCAAAGGAGAGTTTACTATCTACTTGGGTCCCCAGATCCCTTATTACGTCTTCCATATTTAGGAGACTACTACCTATGTGGTAGTTTATGGGTACTTTGTTTTTTCCAAATGGGATGACTATGCACTTTTTGGCACTTTTAGCCCCTAGTTTGCAGTCACCTACGAACCTGGTGAGTCATAGTCCACTTGTGCTTGCCTGTACCTCTGAGAAGTATATGCTGAACAGGAGGGGTCCTAGGACTGAGCCCTGGGGAACGCCACTTGTAACCGGTTTAGAGTCAGACCTAGCTCCCGCAACTCTTAATATGTGGGTTGTGGGTTTTGTCTGTTGGCAACCCATCTTGTGAGGTAGGGGTTTATGTTCAGGCTGGTGAGCTTGTCTATAATACCAGAATGGGGAATGGTGTCAAAAGCCTTTGTGAGGTCTAGGTTCATAGGTAGGTACTAGGCTATCGGCCCAAGGGCCTACGCAAGCCTAGCCAACAAGGTTCCCTGGCTTACGCCACCCAAGAAAGTTATTTTCCTGTGCCACTGAAGAGCAGAGACACAGAAGTGATCCCCGGGGTGTATTTCCTATTTCCCATCCACTCATCAAGATTTTTCTTGAAGAGTGCTAATGAAGAACTTTGCTTGACATAGATGAGTAGCCTGTTCCAGAGTATGGGAAGTCTCTGGGATAGGAATCTATCCCTCCAGCATGTCCTGTTTATTGTGGTGACAAGGTTTAGGTCTCTAGAGCGTGTAGCTCAGAAGGATTGGGATTTCTTTAGGTGTAGCATGTCCAACAGCTCTGGGTTTGACATAGCTTTATATGTTAGGCAGAGATCATCTCTGAGTAGGCGATATGCTACAGAGTAAAGCTGGAGCTTTTTTGAGGGGGTCAGTTTAGGGCATTTGTTTGAGTCCAGTAATCCTCTTTGTGAGGTACTTCTGTGGCCTTTCCAGCTGCTGCAGATGTCTTGTGAGGTACATTCCAAAAGGGGCATTGTACTCTATAATAGGTCTAATGAGTGATGAGTAATGGGTAATGATGACCTCTTTTTTCCTGGACGAGAACCCTTTTATGATGAGGTGTGCCACGTGGAAGGACTTCCTGACTACTGTGGCGATGTGACTATCAAAGGAGAGACTACTGTCCACCTGAGTCCCAAGGTCTCTTATCATGCATTTGGTGTTAAGTAGATTGCTGCCTATGTGGGAGTTCATAGGTACAGAGTTTTTACCAAAGGGGATTACACTGCACTTTTTGGCATTGAGCTTGAGGCCATGGCTCTGACACCAGGCATCTGTCTCAGAGAGGCCCTTCTGTAGGATGTAAACATCATTTGGGGACTTGACTATGGCTTCTAGTTTGCAGTCATCTGCGAACTTCGTTAGCCAGAGGCCTTCTGTGTTAGCCTCTACTTCAGAGAAGTAGATACCAAACAGGAGTGGTCCCAGGATGGAACCCTGTGGTACTCCACTTGTCACTGGTTTGAGGTCAGATTTGGAGTCTGCAACTTTTACAGTGTGGGTTCTGTCAGTGAGCCAGTTGGCAACCCATCTTGTGACATAGGGATTTATGCCTAGTTTATTGAGTTTAGCTATAATTCCAGAATGGGGGATGGTGTCGAAAACCTTGGCGAGGTCAAGATAGGCTGTGTGAACCACTTTACCCTCATCTACGGCTTTGGTAACTGCCTCAAAGAAGTCAATCAGGTTCAGGAGGCATGATCTGCCTTTCACAAACCCAAACTGGGTGGGATCCAGAGTTTGGAGGTTACCAATGTCTTTGTTTATGAGTTCCATGATGATCCGTTCCCATGGCTTTGCAGACCAGGCTCCCAGGATCATGCACCATTCAGTGGGCACAAAGCCTGATAACACAGCCTGGGATGTTGAGGTAGGCTGTGTGTAGCCTTGGTAACTGTCTCAAGTCCACCAGGTTTAGGAGGCATGATCTTCTCTTAACAAAGCTGAACTGGGTAGGGTCCAGTGTTTGGAGGTTCCCAATGTCTCTGTTAATGAGTTCCATGATGATGATAGTTCCCAGAGTGGAATAACTGTTGCTATGCGCCACTCTATGGGTACATAACCTGTGGAGAGGCTGAGTTTGAACAGTGTGTTTAGGTGAGAGGTAAGTTCGTCTTTGAGCTTGTGTAGGATGCAGCCTGGGACACCGTCCGGTCCCATTGATGCTGTGTTTTTGGCTTTGGAGAGGCCTGTTTTAACCTGAGTGTCTGTGATTTCAGGAGCTCTACATTCTTCTGGTATGGTTATGGGCCCTTTTGGGGGTGAGAGGGGGGTAAAGTTTGCACTGAACCTGTCTGCCAGGATGTTGGCAATATTGGCTGGTTCAGTGTATTTTGTACCATTCTGCACTAACTCAGAGCAAATCTGAGCATTGCCACTTAGATTCTTGACATCCCTTGTGGTTATCTTTGGAGTCCTTGGCAATTTTTCTTTTGAAACTCACCTTGGATGATTTTATGAGGATCAGTTTCTTGCTGATACTGATCAGGGATGTCTTCCCTTCTTGGGATTTTACTCTTTTCTGTACTAGTTTCCTCCTTCTATTGTATAGCTTGTTTATGGCAGGAGTCCACCAGACTGGTTTCCTTTTCTTGGAGGAGTGATTCTTGGTTTTGCTTGGCATAGCACGATCCATGCAGTCTTGTAGGTGCCCGTAGAATGCATTAGTAAAGGATTTTGCAGCTTGAACAATGTTATCCTTTAGCAAGGGGGCTTTGAAACTTTCCACCTTGGTCTTAAGTAACGTGAAGTTTGCTTTTGAAAAGTTTTTCATGGTGGTTTCCTTGTCCAGGGATGGGGGCGGAATGTGGATATCCAAAGTGATTTGTTTATGGTCAGATCTAACCAGCGAGGGGTTGACCTCCATTGTGGAGCACCAGTCGCCCATGTTGGTGATGACCAGGTCCAATATGTTTTCACCTCTGGTGGGAGTGTTGATCAGTTGATCCAGGGCTTTTGAGTTTATAAATTTTAGGAAATCTTATGCAAGGAAGTTAGTACTTGAGTAGTTCCCCCAATTAATGTTTGGGTAATTGAAATCACCCAATATTAGGGTGTTTGGTAGGGCCTTTATATTTCCCAGTGTTTCCAGAAATGCAGAATGGGGGTCCTGGGACATGATGGGTGATCGGTAGCAAGCTACAATTTGAATTGCAGTTTTGCCGAATGTTAGTTGCACGTGGATGATCTCTGAAGCATCGTGCTGTGCCACTAACCTGGAGGTGTGGATATCCTTGATGAATATGGATGCGCCCCCACCTTTTGTATTTTGGTCCAGGTTCTGTGGACGAAATGTATGGTATGAGTTGTAGCCTGGTAGTGCTAGGGTGCTCTCTGGAGCCTTAAACCAGATTTCTGTTACTGCACATATATCGATTTTCTCCATACTGAGGAGTGCCTCGAGTGCGTGCATTTTGACTGAGTAACATTACCCCCAGTTTTTTGTTACTTGTGCTATTTATGGTGGTGGGTTTGACTTTTGAGCCTTGCCTTAAAAAGGCACTATGGGGGTGGCTAGAGCTTTGGCCAGTATTCGAAAGCCTACAGGTGACAGGTGCAAGCCATCTCTAGCGAAGCAGCGTGGCTTGTCGAGCATGTCATCCCAGGTGGACAGCTACTGGATCCCCTTTGAATGACACCAGAAACTTAGCCAATTGTTGAAATTGATAATTTTTTCTTTATACTGTGGTATCACTCTTGGTGAGGGCAGGATGCTACTCAGGGTCAGGGTCATACTGGCCTGGACTACAAGATCAAAGAGCTCTTCCATGTCTCTTTTCATGTAGTCCAGGTCATTCACACCAACATGGACAATGACAGAGTTGTATTTGTACTTGTTCTGGAGTGACCTGAGTGCTTGTGTTATGTGGCGGATCCTGGCACCCGACAGGCAGCTAACAGTAACCTTCTCCTTATTCAGCCTAGTCAGTGGGACGTCAGTGTGCCTGACTATAGAGTCACCTATTACTAGTATGTTGGGTATGTTATTTTGCCTTAAAAGCTGTGATTGCATAACACACTGGTTTTGTGAAATATATGTTTCAGGATTTATGTTGGGGGGGTGGAGGTTGCTTGGATGTCTGCTTTGGAGGTGTCTGTTACTTTTGCAGATTTTTATTTACAGCCTCCAAGTATGTTTTCATGTATTTATGTGTGTTTTTTGTCTGTGCTGGTTTAATGGGTCTATGTGAGACTGGTGGTGTGATGCAAGTATTTTCCTTCTCCTCTTGACTGTCTGATATAGCCTTGGGTTGAGAGAGCTTAGCCTCCAGTTTGGCTGTATAATTGCATCTCTCGCATGTATTAATGTTTGGTGGTAGGAGGAGAGGGTTGTCTGTGTACATGAGGCAATTGTAACATTGCTGCAAAATGCCCAGATTCACCAGTTGGACTGGAGAGTACACCTGAAACTGCCCTTTGGACATGCCTGGATAGGTACAGTGAACTGTTTTACTGAATGGCTGGTAAGGTTGAATAGAGAGCCTTGTCCTTCTGTACATTTTAGGAGGGTCTAGTGCTAGGGTTTATAAGTGTTTGCTATGAGTTTTGAGCAAGTGCCGGACTGAGAAATGAATGGCTTGAGTGCTTAAGTTGAAAGTTTGTCTAGTTCCAAGGGAAAAAATTGAGGAGGAGACTTTGTGGAGTCGGGAATAGTTACACTCTAGCTAACTGGCGTTGCCTGGAGTGCAAAACCGGGCAAATGCGGTATTTATAGCAGGGAAATGAAAGAGATAGAAATTAGGCCAAAATGGCCAATAAACTACTAATTTCTGGGCTGAAACCACTCCTCTAGGGACAGATAGGCTGCTCAAAGCTCCCCTCTCTCACAGGTGAACAGAGACACTTCCTTCTATCCAAGTAAAGTATGGGCAAACACAGAAACTTGTAACACAGCCCTGAATTCAGCACTAACCTGAAAACTGGACTATACTAGCTTAGATAGGCGGGAAACAAGTATATATATATATATTTTTTTTCAGAAAATAAAGCAGATATAATCAAAAAAATCTTTAAATGCACAGAAAAGGATACGTATTGTTATATATCTCAGATCAGAGTTGTAGTCAATGCCCCTAGTAATAAAGTAGGAAGAAACACAAATACCAGTAAATGAAAAGCAAACAAAATAGTCCCAAAATGAGGGCACAAGCAGATAACAAATGAAATAAAATCCACGGCCACTGCACAACGAAAGCTGAAAACTCCAGCACTGTCCAAGATAGAATAATCCAGAGGCAGGACAACAAAATAATCCAAAGCCACAAATACAGTAAAAGCAGATGAATAGAATGCAAATTTTATATATATATATATATATATATATATATATATATATAACAATAGAAAATGAACAACTGATTTAAACAAGTTACCCAATTAACCAGAAAAATGCTCAAAACTGAGTCCTGCTCCAGCAGTCTTCAATCAGACATGTTCTAACTGCGCACTCCTGCTGCTAGGGTGCAGGGGAACCTTCTCCAAAAAAAAGATGGCCTGGGTCAGTGCTCAAGTTATGCAGACAAAGCTGGATTCAGCAGGCCTGAATCTACATTTTATATATATATATATATATATATATATATATATATATATATACACACACACACACACACACACACACACACACACACACACACACACACACACACACACACATATACATCCATTCATCCTCAAGCCCAACCCCTTTTCCCATTTTTGCACATGGGGTCAAGTTGTCTCTTCAATAGTAACAATCATCTAGAGCCAAGGTTTACACCACCAGGTGGCTACCCCTGCCATTATAGTTCATCCATACCGCAAACTTGCACACACTCATCTTGGGCCAATTTAGAGAGTCCAATCCCATATATATTTTATATATATATTTTATATATATATATTTTATATATATATATATATATATATATATATATATATATATATATATATATATATATATATGGATCCCTGTCATATGATAGAAACTTCATTTGACTTAAACTCATTTGACTGAAATTTCAAAAAATTTCAAAAGACTGAAAAGTCACTTGACTGAAACCCACAATACTCAATTTCAACATACTAAATGTTAAACTGGACCATATAAAACCAGTCTAGGTGGGGGCTATGCCCCCCACACCCCCTAACTATATATACTAACTCCTGGATTGCACTACAGTGGGGAAAAGGGCATAGTAGTGGCAGCATGTAGACTATTGTAAGGTATGTGAAAGGTAAATGCCCTTTTCTCCACTGCAGTGCAATCCTGGAGTTTGTAAATATAGTTAGGGGTGTGTGGGGGGGCATAGCCCCCCACATTGTTGGTGTGGAGGGCATAGCTCCCCACCTACTCTGGTTTTATATGGTCCAGTTTACAATTTAGTATGTTGAAATTCAGTATTATGAGTTTCAGTCTTATGGGTTTCGGTAAAGTGACTTTTCAGTCTTTTGAAATTTCAATCTTATGGTTTCAGGCAAATGCGTTTCAGTCAAATGAGATTTCTATCATATGCTAGGGATCCCTGTATATATATATATATATATATATATATATATATATATATATATATATATATACACACACACACACACACACACACATATATATATATATATATATATATATATATATATATATATATATATATACATAGATGCATTTGTACATGTATATGTACATATGTACAGGAATCAGCATGTGTTTACCACAACACTGTGCACATCACACATTGGTAAGTCCGTGGACAGGAAGAAAGGGACAGAGAGCAGTCATAGTATAATTTTCTGAGTGTGTAGTGACTAAGGAGACACTGGGGTTGTGTCTCCATCCTTCTACTCATAACAAACACTGAGATTCCTCTCTTCAGGAAGACTGCTACCCCACTAAGGTTGGGGCCTGTTCATTGATAGGTGAGTTAGTTCATCGGAAGCTCAGACATTCTGTTATTTAAGGTTTGAGATGAGACAAGTAGCAAATCATATACAAAAAGTGGCTGTATAAATGCAGACTTACTGTGTGTCAATGAAACACATTCATGTATTTTACGTTCTTGTTCCTTTGTCATATGTGGCTGGGTGAATGGCAGTCATGGGCATTATATTACTGTAGAAAATCTTCTTTTGGCTTTTCCCAGTTAGGGGTTGCCAGAGTGGATCACCTGTCCGCTCATAATTGGCAGTGGAGTATTACAGTGTTGAGTTGCCAGCCCAGCACCCAACCTTCCACAGAAGGCACACATATGCACTCACACCTAGGGCCAATTTAGAGTGTCCAATCCACCTACAGTATGTCTTTGGGAGGAAACCAGAGCACCCGGAGGAAACCCACGTGACCACAGGGTGGGCATGCAGACTCCGGAGAGCTTCTTTCTGTGAGGCAGTAACTCTAACCGCTGCACCACCTTGGCCGCCCATATTACTGTAGAAAATAATTGTATAAAATATTTAAATTATTCTAATCCAATGGAAATGCACAGCAAAACTGACACTTTTGGCAACTAAGGGTGAAGTGCACACCCAGTCTTCCCTTTAATTTTTCTTTTCATGGACTTTGCTGGTCTTGATTTTCAGAATTTCATTATGCCTATCTTGTGCATTCTTAAATGCAGTGACCTTTTCTTCCTCTCCCATTTCCTGTGAAAAGGGTGCTCTTTAGTACTGTGTTTTATTATGAGATAAAATACTTCAATATTTCCTCATATCCTAAATGAAAAGCTCTGTTTCTGGGTTGTCTCATGCCTTATAATCCTGGGACATCTTTTCCAGCTGCATAGTGGTTTGTATCCAAACACACACACACCTGTGTGTGTGTGTGTGTGTGTGTGTGTGTGTGTGTGTGTGTGTGTGTGTGTGTGTATATATATATATATATATATATATATATATATATATATATATATACACACAGTGACAGATGAGCTCCAGAAAACCATCTTTGAAGGGGCAAATTTATATTTTTCTGATGAATGATATGTGCCTTTTAAAGTCTAAACATTTGGTTTTAACAAGTGTGTTTTATTTTTTGTTAAATCAAGTTTCTGACACAGAAATGTAACAAAAACAAAATATATTCAAGAGCATGCAGAACCAAAAACCAGCACAGCATAATCTCTTAGGAGGCTTTCTATTTAGAAACGGAAAAACAAACATGTTTTAGAGATAATAATAAAAAGATACAGTGACGTCTTAACACAAAAGTTTTCCCCTGCTGAATGATTCGTAACTAGTGTTTTTTCAGCTGATACGGTTGTTATATATTGGACAATAACTTGATTGCTTGTGAAATTCAGCCATGTTGATTCTGAAGTAAAACTATATCCTTAACACCTGTTTAACTATATTATCATGCTTTTCCGATATCACATTATGATGACAGACAGACACACTATGCATTCATGTTCGCCTGCCTAGAGGCATAAATATTGTCAGTCACTATCGGCTGTTTGCTGAATATTCAGATTATATTAGTTTCTACTAACAGACTTTGTTGAAGTCAGACTTAAACTCTTTGCCCTTTTCTGACTTGCGGGTAATTTCTTTAGTCATTCAAATAACACAAGCTTTTCTTCTTTGTTACATGTAGCAAACATTTCTCAGAATTATGCACAAAGAATTTTTCTGTGAAGAAAGTATTTCTTATTGTCAGTGTAGGAGGATCTTAAACGTGACTTACAAGAGCAACTGGAATGTTAGAGACCCCACTACAGAGAACAGACTGTTTCTCCTCCTTCTCCTCTCATTTTATGCAGATGCATTTGTCACTAAGCCTGCTATTTTTAGCTAAATATGAATTTACATATCAGACTCAGCATGCTTGCAATAATTTCTGTAATTCCTTGTACACTATATTTTGGTTTCTAGCCTTGGGCAATTTGGTTTGCAATGATCAGTGCAAGGTCACCAGTAAATCATTTATAAGGTTAGCTATAAAGTACTGTGAAGTCAAAGAGATTAGAACCTGGCAGAAGTGTTCATAAAGGAGATGGCTCTGCAGCATTAGTGATGCTGGGAATATAAGGGTGGACTTTTAAATGGTAAAATTATTACAGCATAGCCTTCAAATATGGTAATTCACTGCACTTAGCAGCATGATATATGAATGGGATATCATAACATTAACTGAATTACAACCTTGTACGTGGTACCCTGTTCTACACATAGCTGTCCCATGGTGTGTCCACTACCAGGTTCTTTCAATAAGAAGAATAAAGCTCCCTCTCTAAGGGGCTGCAATATATCATATCAGCATTGAAATGGACTTTTAGAAGTCTACAAAATGGCAATCATGTTAGGAAAATGATGTCATTGTTATACTATGTTTGTTATGTTTCAAGGTTTGTAGGGGGGTGTTGGTTTGGCTGAATTAAGCTACTGGCATCTACTGTCAGAGTTGCATGTCTTTATCAAAAGTATTAAGGGTCTCACATCTACTATAAGTATTTCCCAGTAGATAACATATTGCAGAAGGAGGGCCAACGAAAGAGAGAGAGAGAGAGAAAGAGAAGAGCAGGTAATCAGGTAGTCTTAAAGGTTCTTGAAATTCAGATACTGCGAGAGAGCATGCAAATTCAGATGTATTTAGTCATATCAAATTTAATCAACAGCAGAGAGTCAAAGTGTAGTTTGTCAAAAATTTTAGTTTACTGACCCAACTCTGTGGTGTGAAGACACCATAAAGGCCAGGACCAAGAACCTGAATTGACCCAACTTTGCGATATAGGGCACCATAAAGGCCAGGACCAAGGACCTGAAATGACCCGGCTCTGTGGTGTAGAGGCACCATAAAGGTCAGGACAAAGGACCTGAACTGCCCCAACTCTATGGTCTAGAGGCACCATAAAGGTCAGAACCAAGAACCTGAATTGACTCAACTCTGTGGCATAGGGGCACCATAAAGGCAAGGACTGAGGACCTGAACTGACCCAACTCTGTGGGGTGCAGGCACCATAAAGGCCAGGACCGAGGACCTGAACTTGATAATCCCAAACCAGTGAGGGTTACCCTCACTAGTAGTGTGTGTGTGTGTGTGTGTGTGTGTGTGTGTGTGTGTGTGTGTGTGTGTGTGTGTGTGTGTGTGTGTGTGTGTGTGTGTGTGCGCGCGCGCGCATGTATGTACGTTTGTGCGTGTGAATGTGTGTGCGTGTGTGCACGTATGTGTGTGTGTAAGCATGAAAACACAGAGTTCACAAGTAAAGGTCGAGGGGATTGTGAGATTGATGGATGGAAAAGTGGCAGTACTGGAGGCATTGTACCAGCCTGTGGTGATGATGTGAGAGCTTAGTCATAGGACAAACCTCTCAGGTTACCAATTAGCCCATGCTTCCAGCCTTGTACATGGTCATGGGATTTGGGTAGTGACTGTGAAAATGAGATCATAAATACAAGCACAAGAAACTGAATTCACTTTCTGTTATACAATGAGGAGTTTAGCAATCTGGGCAGTTCTCAGAAAACGAGGTCTCCATCTTGAAAGTAGTAAGTTGAAGTGGTTTGGTCACCTTGAGTAAATTTCCTCCAGACATCTCAGACAACAGATATGCATGAGCCATTAGGATGAGGTACCATGGTAGACCCAAGATATGTTGGAGGTATTATACATCGCAGATCACATGGGAATGGCTGGGAATTCCACAGAACAAACTGGTGAATGTTGATGGGAAGACAGAATTCTGATCAACCCTGCTTACCTTCATATGACTGCAGTTTAGTGGTAGTTTAGAAAAGCTGATGGATGGATGGATGGATAGATGGATGCATGCATGAATACACAGACGGATAGATGGATGAATTGCTGTGATTTTTGTTTTTTCAAGCAGTGTATCTGAGTAGAGTTTTGATTGGAGTGTTTTGTATCCTATGCAAGAAATGTGTACCTGTTTAAAGAGTGTCCAAATGGTGCAGCTCATGTCCTTGATGTTATTATCAATGGAAACCTTCTTGGAATGTTTCAGTCCCTGGGGCTGTGCAAATGGAACTGGCTCAGTCAGTGATGCTCAGCTACCAAACAATTTCTAAATACACAGCATTATCTTGTAACAACAGTGATGACAAACCCTTGTGTAATGCTTGCCTCTTTTACACAAACTCAGTGCTTTCCATTCAAAAAATGGGGCAAGCTACCAAATACAAGCCTGATCAAAGCTTACATGCACAAAAACATAAAGCTGTATGTTCAGCCGCACCTTCAGTACCAATGGTGAAGCCAGGTACATCCCATGTACTCCATAGTATATACCTATCTGGGAATATAATTACTTTATACAATAAGATGTGCTAGAATTTAAATTTTACAAGGCAGTAGTATATTTACAATTTTTTAATTTATTAAGTTATACATGTTGTTAAAAGTATGTTTTTCTTTCAGAAAGCCATACTAGCTAAATTAAGTTTTGCTTAAGTCTATCTTTACAGGAATTATTTTTTTCAGTACTGAAAAGGTATATCGCTCAGAAACATGCAATATCAAGAGTGGGGGGCGGGCTTCAGCTGGAGAGGGGGTAGGCTACATTCTGGAAGTAGCTGTACAATTCCAAAATCCTGGCTATGCCCCTGCTCAGTACCACACTGTTACTTTGAACAAGATGGAATACAGGTATAGTTTGAAATATGTCCACTAAATTGAGTCAGAAAAGAGGGAAAGGTAGTGGGTGCACTTCTAGAAGTACATTCAGTAACTAAAGTGTTTTGGACTTTTAGGTACAACAGCAGCATGAGGTAAACATATACACAGCAGCTGCTGACTCATTGATGTTTTGTATATATGGACACCTGATACCACACTGTAAAGAGTGCTTTGTTTAAAAACTAAATAGGAAGCAAACGTTATTCATGAAGTAGTAAATGATTCAGCATGCCTTAGTAGCCTAATGGATAAGCCACTGGCATCCCTAAGCAGGGGTTGTGGGTTCAAGTTACAGCTAGGGTGATATAACCTTGATACGTGTAGAGTCTCTGATTTATTTCCAGAGCTCAGCAATGCTTTTCAAGTGTTTCAACTGCATCCAGAGTCATCCAGGGTAAGATAAGAATATTGCCTTGATTTATTGCACTTGTACTTAATTTATAAAGTGAGTGCTACTATTTTAGAGCACTTTAAAGCATTCATTTAGTTTTGTGACAAAACAAGTCATTTCAGTGTTTGTTGTATTTTCTAGTTCTGTTTGCCTCCAAATTGTCTTTTAAAGGAGCGAATTAGCCAGAGACTTAATTGTTTGTTGTTTAAACTGCACTAGAGAGCTACTTTTGTTGTGTCCTTACATTAAGAAATTTCAGGATCATCCATCTTGTGACAGAAGGTGTTTACCTGGTTTCCCTGAGTTGGGGAGCATTCCAGGGAGCTCAAAATGTGGTCATTTATTGGTAAAAGGTATAGGAGTCAGTTTTCAAGCTTTTGTTTTTCTCTGCTATAAATTGTGGAGTTTCCAAGGCTCTGTGCTCATTTGCAGAGCTTAGCAATGCATTTCAAGTGTTTCAACTGCACCCAGAGCCATCTAGGCTAAGATACGAATATTTTCTTGTTTTCTGCACTTGTATTTGCTTTATACAGTGATCGGTACTGTTTTGGGGCATTTTAAAGCATTTATTTAATTTTGTGGCAGTCATTTCTCTGTTTATTGTTTTTTCTAATTCTGTTTGCCTCCAAATCACCTTGCAGAGGGGCAAATTAGCAAGGGACTTAGTTACTTGATAGTTGCTTGTTGTTTAAATGGCACTAGAGAGGTACTTTTTTCTGTGCTCTTGCAATAAGGAATTCCAGGATCATCCATCCTAGCTATAGGTCACCATCTATGCTCCTAGAGATGCACAACTCTTACCTAAACCTACTAGAGGCACTCACCATCCAACCAAACACCCTGTTCATGGCTGATTTTAACTACCCCTCTATTGACTGGCAAACTTACACTGCCGCAAACTCACAGGCACTATGCTTTCAGGAGTTTATTAACACAAACACTCTGGAACAACTCTGCCCCAACCAGGAGATCAGACATACTGGATCTGGTACTCACCAATAAGGGAGAATATCGCAAACCTCAATGTGTCATGCCCTCATTAGTGAGGTCAGATCACAAAGCTGTCTCCTTTGAAGTAAAAATCAAGACAGAAAACCCAGCTAAACCAGAGACAGTTAGGAACTATTCTAACGTAAACTATATCCTATTAAATAACAGTTTGTCAAAATTCAAGGCTCTCCCTAACCCTGAGACCACAGCTAACAGTGCCGAATTATTTAAATTCCCTATACAAACATGCAAATGGCTGAATAGAGGCTGATGTACCTATCAGAAGCAAAGCCAAAGTAAACACTAAAAATAAACCCCACTGTTGGAATCCTCACCTAATCAATCTATATAATAAAAGAAAAAACTCATGGCCAAAACCAGGTATTGCAATTCCCTTAAAGACAAGTGTTATACAACTAAAAAAGAAACTAAGAGATCTAATTAAATCCAACAAGGACTACTATGAGGTCAGGATAGCTTTGCAGGCTAAGGACAATCACAGGGCTTTCTTCAGCTATGTCCAGAACCTTAAAGGTAACACACTGCAGTGTGCTGAACTGGTGGTGAATTATACCACCTTCACTGATCAGGGTGACGTAGCAAATCTACTGGCTTGTAAACTTTGTTCAAAGTTCACCTCCCACACCCCCTCAGTTCCTCCAAGTAAAATCCCATTCAACCTTTCCCCCCAGCTATCAGCACGGAGAAGATGCTGGCAGCACTCACTAAAGTCAGAAACACTGCCTCTGAGGGTCCCTACAACATTCCTAGTTGCTTCCTTAGACTTTAGAACAGTCTAATACATGACCTATCAGGACCACTAAAGAAACTATCCAATTACTGCCTCAAAACAGGCTACTTTCCAAGTAAATGGAGGGCTGCTACAGTTATTCCCCTTCACAAGGGTTGCCCAACAATTGACAGACCCATTAGTCTAACAAGGCTAGTATGCAAAGATATGGAATGTATTATCATGGAAATTATAATGACATTGGCAACCTACAAACACTGAACCCATCCCAGTGTCTACCTAACTTAGTAGTCTTCTTTGAGAAGGTTACCAAGGCAGTGGATGAGGGTAAAACATACTGGCCAGGACTGAGAAGTCAGGATTGGTGAGATCACCTCTTGGTCCTGTCTGTGAGCCAAACGGCAATCCAGTGAGTTAATATAGGGATTTATGCCTAGTTCAGAGAGCTTGTCAGCAATGCCTGAGTGGGGTATTGCATCAAATGCCTTGGCCACCAGCGGAGTACTCTGGTGCTCGGTTCTGGGTCTGGTTCTGTTTGGCTTCTAGTTCTCAAAAGTCAAGGCTAACATTGTAAATTGTGAGCTATTATGCCTTCCCCCAAGGCACCAGCACCTTGCCATAGTGTTTAACATAGTCAAATGACTGGTGCCAAAGTCATGGCCTAACACTCAGTGCCAATAATGCATTATAATGCCCTTTGATAAACTGTCTACCCAAGTTAATCACTTCATTGATAAAGCACCCCTAAGAGTTGACCCAGTAGTATGAGATCTGGGAACAAATGTAGACAGCAATCTGCCTTTTACCAACATGTAACTAAGACTGTAAGAAAATTAAATTATTCTAGGTTGCACAACTTATAGGCAATCATATAGCATCCAGGTCCAAGAAAGCTATAGTGGCATTCTATTTGGCTGTTATCAGACCTATCATTGAGTACAATGCCACCTTTGGCAAGTACCTAACCAGACACATGCAAGAGATGGAATGCCCACAAAGGTTTATTACCAGGAAAATTCAGGACATGAATACCCTGTCCTACGGTGATTGTGTAAAGGTTCTGTCTCTGTACTCAGTCTATTACAGGCTTCTGAGAGGGGATCTATGCCTGGATTACAGAGCTTCCTCAGACCCAGACCTGATGGATCTGTTGCACATGCACAAAACGAACAGCATCGGAAACACTATATCCAGGGATCTGAACTTCACTTGTGACATAAACAGAATGTGCTGGAGAAACAGATATGTGTCCAAAAGGATTCCCATGGTAAGGAATAGGCTCCCTTCCATGTAAAACAGAGTTCATCCCTGACCCTATTCACATGCAGCCTTGACAACGGGATAGGAAATTGTAAATTAACCCTCAGTCTGACCCCCATGTCCCTTATGGGCAGACGCCATCAATAAGAAAAGTTTTACCCTAACTAGCACCCACCCCCTACAAATCCCTTAGTTACCTTCCTGCTAATACGCCCCCCCATGATACTCAGGATCCAAATGGGTTTGGCGTGCATGGCTAGGCTTTTAAGGGCCCTAGTGGTCATTAACCTAGGAGCAACCTATGAACCTATACCTCACACCTTATTCCTGTGCTATCTTCTTTTACTTTCTGAACTTTTGGATAGCTGTTCTTCTTTATTTGTGTCTTGTGAACTCAACTTCAGTCAAGTTTGTCTTTCCGTTTTGTTTTTCCAAATTGTCAGACTCTCTTCTTTCTGTTAAATTCAGCTCCTAGAAGTGCTTTCTCCGCATGTCTTTATGCTTATTCAAAACCTTTCTTTGAGCCCTGGATTTTAAAGTTCAGTTATTCCTCCTGCTGTCTGTGTTTCTCTGTCTGTCTCTTTCAGTCACTGTGTTTTTGTCTTTCTCTTTCTGTCTGTCTGTCTGTCTCTCTCTGTCTCAATCACATATATTCCCCGTATCATCATTTACTTACCAAATATTACTTGCTCATTTAGCTCTCATTTTCTTTCAATTCCTTTTAAGTGCTAATCGCTTTAATGTTGAATTCGTTTCATCTCATTTGCTTTTAAGAACTTTGCATTTCTAATTTTAATTCTCCTGTTTCCCACACAATATATCCAAAAACAGTCTTCCTTTAATACTGTACATTTTTACTCATGAAAATGTTTAAACTAAATGAAGCAAAACTGCAACAGTATAGGCTTTGAGCTTTTCCATTCAGGACAACACTCTCGCCCTGCGGAAACTGAAACTATGAAGAAAGGCCGTTGAAAAATCGAATACCAACTAGCACAGAACCTTCCCTCTTTCTTTAAATTATTGGTGCCAGTAGTGTGTTGGTCATGTAGACTGGTTTTCAGTGTACTGGAGAGCACCAAAAATTACATGTGATGAGGGAGATTTACAAAATTATATGAAGGGGGGAAATCAAGCCTGAAAATAAAGGCATACCTCCAAAAACAGGGGCATGTGATGTAGGGGTAAATCAGGCCTGAAAATAGCAACATTACTCCAAAACAATGACAGTTGAGAGGTTTGCAGGCCATGCGTATGATTGGTTTAATTTTAATCAATATTTTTCCTATCAGCCTTGTATTCAAAGCCAAATAGTATTATGTAGTTAACAGTTTTATATGCTTTTTAATTGGCTGCTCCAGTAATCAAGGAGCATGGTTTTCAGACAGTATCAGAAAAGGATAATTAGATAAAACAGATTTTTCCCTCTAGGTGCATGGTGACCCCCAAGTCTTTTCTTTCATTATATAGGCACAAAAAATAATGTGCTTTGGAAAACAACATTCCTGCCTTCTTAGTAGAATGCTAACCACCTATTTATTAAGCAGTCTGATGCTAACTTCCAATCCCATGATAGAAGGCTCTTGAATCACATGGATAGTTATTCAAAGTTACTAGCCATTTCCTGGAAAGGTAACCTATATGCTGTTTAAATGTCTCTGTACGCAGTTACCGACTCCCTAACCAGTCTTTCTCTCCTAGTTAGAAATAATTTATGCTATGGGTCATTTAATATAGAGTAGGCCTCGAGCCAGATAGGCATATGCTTACATGGGCTACTAGTTTCCTGCTTCTCTTGCCATGTAGACATATCATTTAATAGGTGGTTATGTTATATTACAGTCTGTGCCCTGACAGCTCATTTATTGTCTGAAAAATGGGCTGCCTGTCCTCAACCCAACAGCTGTCAGTGTATTAAAAGTAAAACTACAATGTGAAGTTGTGTGTCTTTTGTCTTTTTGTTAACAGAGGATTTATTTATTTCACATTGCAATTTCTGTCTGATAAGCAGACCCTAGGTTGTCATGTCAGTAAGATTTTATTTAAACAGCAGCATTCCATATGTTTTTTGTTCTAGTAATCTCTTGAGTTTTGATAAAACAGCAGATGCAAATTTACTGATTAAACATGGTCAAGGTTAACTTGACATTATATGGTCTGTATTAATACAATGGTGCTTCACATCTTCAAAGTATAAAACATAAAGTCACTACTATACAATTCTCTCCAAATTCAGAAAAGATATTTTACAGATACTAGGGTGAATTTGTTAGGAGCAGAGTTAAATAATACTTAGTTTGATCTTGTGGCACTGGTGGGTCTATTAAACTACACCAAGAGAAATGAATCCCAGATAACATTACCGGTCATGTGTTATCAGCCCTGCTGGACTTTCTATAATCTACCTTCGATTCCCATTCCATTGAGAGGCATACATACTGTCCCTAACCTGTTTAGAAGTTCCTCCTGATTAGTGCTGGAGGAATGTAACATTTCACTTTTGCAAATTCAAATTTGTGATCTTTACAGTACATACTCAGTGTTTTGGTGGGTGGACTTACTCCACGTAAGTCTTTTTTCATATCATTGGCTTGGCCTTTATTCTGAAGTGTAGAATTGTGCTGGTATTTATCTTTAACATTCTGTAGGCTGGATTAAGACTACAACCTGGTGATACCTCCTGAACCAAGCCTACTATACAGGGTGCATATTAGCAGGCAGCACACTCAGATATCATTAATACATGAGCTGTATCCAGTCTTCCTTTCCCTATGATATATAGTTATTGATCCACAAACTAGGAAGGTGTGGCTTCCAAGGAAGCTGAGCAGTCAGGCATTAGGTTCTGGAATAATTCTAGTGTTAACTTAGGTACAATAGTTTATGCAGAACAATATATGTCCAAAGATATCTAACATAATAACATTATCATTACCAGGTTAGTTATAACAGACCACTATAACAGTATGATGGTAAAGTGTGCTGTGATGATCGGGTGAAGATAGATGAAGGCTGCCAGCCTAGCCAGACAGAATTTTGGAGATAATTCTGTCCTCTGTAAATTTTAATGTAAACCACAGACGTGTTGTCCTAAATGGTAAAAATAGTGTTACATGTAGAACTGAAAAAAAATTTTAACAGTGCACTCTACTGACCAAGTAAAGCATGTTGTGACCCTTTGATGTTAGAACTCGGAGCCAGTGAGTCTAGAGTAGGGCATCCTGCCTATTGTTTTAAGGCCAAAGTTAATGGCCAGAATTTGCATGCATAAATGTCCTTTATTGCTCTGGTTTCTGCCCAGAGGTGAAGAATGTAAATGTAGTTTCTGTTAGCCTGGGAACCCAGGGAAGTGTGAAGAATGTTCTGGTATTATAGACAAGCTCTCCAGCCTGAACACAACCCCCTATGTCACAAGATGGGTTGCTAATTGGCTCACGGGCAGAACCCACATGGTGAGAGTTGTGGGAGCTAGGTCTAACTCTAAACTGGTTACAAGTGGCGTTCCCCAGGGCTCAGTCCTAGGACCCCTCCTGTTCAGCATATGCTTCTCAGAGGTACAGACAAGCACAGGAGGACTATGGCTGACCAAGTTTGCAGACAACTGCAAACTAGGGGCTATAATTGACTCAACGGCTGACACAGACATCCTCCAAAAGGGTCTCACTGAGGCGGATACCTGGTGTCAAAATCATGGCCTCAAGCTAAATGCCAAAAAGTGCATAGTTATTCCTTTTGGAAATAACAAAATACCCACAAACTACCACATAGGTTGTAGTCCCCTAAATACAGAAAATGTAATAAGGGAGCTGGGGACCCAAGTAGATAGTAATCTCTCCTTTGATAATCACATTGCCAAAGTGGTTAGAAAATCCTTCTATGTGGCCTGCCTAATCAAAAAAGGGTTTGCATCCAGATCAAAAGAGGCCATTGTGCCCTTCTACACATCACTCATCAGACCCATCATAGAGTACAACTCCCCATTTGGGATGTTCCTTACAAGACATCTGCAACAGCTGGAAAGACCACAGAAGTACCTCATCAAGAGGATCACTGGCCTCAAACATATGCCCTATGCAGCTCGACTGAAGAAATTCCAGCTGTACTTGATTGCATACCGCCTATTCAGAGGTGATCTCTGCCTGACATACAAGGACATGTCCAACCCAGAATTGATGGACATGCTCCACCTAAAGAAAAGCTTATCCCCTCATGCCACATGCTCTAGGGATCTAAACCTTACCACAACAATAAATAGTATGTGCTGGAGGGATAGATTCCTGTCACAGAGACTTCCCATGCTTTGGAACAAGATTCCAATCTACATTGGGCAGAGCTCCTCGCTAGCACTCTTCAAGAGAAACCTTGACGAGTGGATGCAAAAAAGAAAGTTTACCCCGGGGATCACTTCAGTGGCTCTGCTGGACAGAGGCACAGGGAACTAATCTAAGGGGGTGGCGAATGCCAAAACATTCTGGCTTATAAATGCCTTCGGGCAGATAGCCTAGTACATACCTATGAACCTATAATGTAACCCAGGGAAGTGTGAAAAATGATGTATGTGAACCAGGAATGTGGTTTTAAAAACAGAGAGAATCAGAGAGCATTAAGCATTTTTGTCTTGACCATCCAAATCATCAGCACTGTCTTGCTCTATATATAAGTTTATCTTAGACTTTTGTTTTCTCTTAGAAATAGCTAGAAACTAGAAAGATTAGACTAAGTGTTTTTCTGTGATGTCAGAACTGTACTACTGAATTATTTTAAGTATTTCTCTGTGATCTTTGAACTCTTGACTAGCACTGTGTAGTAAAAAGTATTGTCTTGTGTTTTGACTATTTGTTATTAAATATTTTAAACCCTTTCAACTGTGGCTGTTTTTGTAGAGATAATTTAAGCTCTTTAGAGTACTTGCATGCATTTGGTAAAATTGTACAAAGCCACTTCAATAGCTTTAGCCCTGGGCTATACTACCAATTGGATAATAATATTGCACAGTAATAATTGGACACCCTTTTAAGGCCTTTGAGTAGCTGATAAATATTAGTGGATGGTGGCAACTGGTACTACTCTATAGTCTGGGAAAAAGGGGCACAGCTGGAGAACCTGTGCCAGCCTTCCCCAGGAGTGTCTGTGTGGTTGTATAAACTCTTCTCAAAGTGTGTGTGTGTATGTGTGTGTGTGTGTGTGTGTGTGTGTGTGTGTGTGTGTGTGTGTGTGTGTGTGTGTGTGTGTGTGTGTCAGCTGCTTGGCAGGGACACAAAGCACTGGTTGGACAGAGAGGGTGCTGGAGGTTTTAGCTTCCCAACTAGGCTGAGATCTGGACCCAGTGCCAGTGGGGAGTCTTATTAGGGACCCGAAGAGCAAGGGAGCGACCAACCCCGGACTAACTGTGATCTCTGTGTGCTCTTAAGGGAAATTGCACTTTACTGTGTGTATTTGTTATCCTTTCCTCCTATATGAGATGCCCCTCACTGGTGTTAGTGGTGAGGATTGAGGCTCCTTGATTGCTGTGCCAGGGCATGGGTGTCACATGTGCCATACAAGATGAATCTGCAGTATACTATGTGGTCTGAGCGAATGATTGTAGATGAGGTAATTTATCATCTGTTAGCTTATGTGTGTTTATGTGCACGCACGTGCATGTGTGTGTGTGTGTGTGTGTGTGTGTGTGTGTGTGTGTGTGTGTCTGTCTGTTTGCTGTGTGTGTGTCTGTGTGTGAGTATGTGTAAAGGCAAGGAGACAGACAGACAGATTGACATGTACTGACAGATATATTACAAGTACATACTACCAGTAGCATAACTGTAGTTGCCATTCTACACTGACTTCAGAGTTAAAACTAAAATGCAGGGACAGCTTGTGGTCCGGGCTGCTGCCCTCTCAGTAAAAATAAAAAAAAAACACAATAAAAACCAGGAAGTCAACTGAATTTTCTGTTTTACTTTCTGGTTCTTGGAACTCAGTACATGCGCAAGCATAGAATTCTGAAAAAAGCTGAAAATTTTAAAACAATCAAGCAAAAATCATCTTCAACCACTTGCTGGGCTGTTTTCAAAACAGCCTGGTGTCAAATTTACTCCACCAGTCCATGGGTCTCTTTCATGTTGTTTTTGGGGAAGTCAGAAACATCACTTAGCAATGGTCTCACCAGCCTGCTGTATAGCAGCACTAAAGAGGATTGCTGATTCTGAAAGTAAAAAGATGTAGCTGTGACAGTGCAGAAGAATGAGTGTGGGAACAAGTTTTTTTTTGTATTTATTTTTACTTATTTAAATATTTTTTTATTTTTTATTTTTACAAGCAATATGCATGATGCTCCCAGTATGCACGAAGATAAGAAGTAGTTCATTTAAGAGTGTGTATGTGTGTGTGGGGGGGGGGGGGGGGGGGTAGATGCTTTCAACTGTCCCAGATTTTGCAGAATGTTTTTGATTTTTTTGTGTCATATTTTTGTCTACTCCTCTTAAAGTTTGTGGATTTTCTGGATTTTGCTAATGAAAAGCTTTTATTCTAGAAAATTCCAAGTATATGAAAGCTGCAACTGTACCTGATTTTGGTTCATTGTCTGCCCTTGTTTTAGCTTTCTCCTTGAAGTATGAGCTAAAATGTAGAGCAGTACGAGGAGGATGCAGTGAGTTAAACCCTGTACTCAGACAGCAGTGAGCTGACAATATAAATTCTTGTACAGCAATTATTTATGTATGTATTCATTCATTTGACTATATTCAAAGATCTGAGGTGTACAATGATATAGGTGGCTTTAATCTATGGTCATGTGTGCATGTGTACATGTGTGTGGGCGGGTGGGTATATGGGTGTGTGTATGCAAGCATATATGTACGTATGTGCTAGGGGATTAAAATGCTCTCAGGTTACTCTATTTTTGCAGATATTTCTGATTTTTTGCATAATATTTTGGTCTGTCCCTCCTTTTGTGTTTTTTGATGCCAAACTGATAATGATTGTAGTCATTAAATAATAATGACAGACATTTTAATTTCAGACTTAACAGACTTCAAAAAAAGCATGCTAACACACAGCCTGTTATTCTAAAAAGTTTCTTCATATATAAAGGCAATAGCTATCACTGATTTTGGTCCTTTTTACAACATTATTTTTTAGCTTTATTCTCAAATGATAAGAAGTGAGACATATGTGGTAGGGGAATTTACAGTCAGTTGCACTGTATTCTGGCAGCAGAAGATGATAAATTCATGTGTGGCAATTGTTTATGAATTTATTCATTCATTCATTTGATCGCAGTCAAACATATGAGGTGTACAGTCACAGTCATACAAGTGTTTGTAATTGGTGGCCACATTTGTGTGTGTCTGTGGGGGGGGGGATAAATGACCAATTGGCCAACTATTGCTATTTTTATTCTCTTACATTCTGATATCTGAGATATATTCACTCAATAAAGTTGGCTTTAATTGCTGGGCACAGGGGTGGTCTGTAAATAAAAGTGATTGATACTGTTGTCATTTGTTCTAAGTAAGCAGTTATTATTCTGGCTTTGCAGAACTAGTGTATATATTTCTTTTTCACTTTTTCTAAGCATTGTATTCAGTAAGTTGTTGTCTGTGGACAGGATGTGTGTGATAGTAACTGATCACTGGCAAAATGTTTCATTGAATAGTGTTGCCATCTAACGGTGCCTGATTCACCCATTGAGTTTTTGGCTGTTCATTCATTTTATGTGAAGTTTGTATGTGATAATTATTGTGTTTGGGAGCTGCTATGTTTCAAGTGATATTTATTGTGTTTGGAAATTCTGGTTGGTGTTCTATGTTTGTTGACGGTATTTTCACCAACTTTTGAGAGATGACACCATTTTTGTTCTGGTGTAAGTCTGCATGTACTCCTTGCCTCTTCATTGACTTTATCCATGTGTTTTGATTTCTTCTCCCAGACCCTCAGCTATATAATGGCTATGTTCCCTCGATATGGAAAATATCCCACATCATTCCCCTCCACAAAGGCACCCCCTCCACTGACCTCTCCAATTACCACCCCATTGCTATCCTCTCCCCTCTCTCCAAGATACATGAAAAATGTATCAACACCCAGGTCTCCAACTACCTCCTTGCTACTAATCTCCTCTCCAAAACCCAACATGGTTTCAGGTCATATCACAGCACTACCTCTGCTCTGCTCTGCTCTCCTTCACCAACACTATACTTCATCACAAAAACAATGGCCTCTTCTCTACTGCCGTATTTCTAATCTCTCAAAGACCTTTGACATGGTATCTCATGAGCTATTACTCTCTACTCTCCCCAACCTCTCCTTTTCACAACCAGCCTGCAACTGGTTCCACAGCTATCTACATGGATGCCAGCAATCAGTAATCTGGGACAATAACACATCACCTCGCCTCCCAGTTACTCTCGGAGTTCCCCAAGGGTCTATCCTTGGCCCTCTGCTTTTCTCACTTTTCACTAACAACCAACATACTGCCACCACACAAGCATCTCTTATACAGTATGCAGATGACTCTACTCTCATCTGCTCTGCCCCCACTCTACCAGAACTACAACAAATCACACAGGAATCATTTTCTTCTGTAGAAAGCTGGCTATCCAATGCTCAGCTCCTACACAACCCAAGTAAGACAAAACTTCTCCTGTTCCAAACACCCAAAGCCACCCAAAACACTCCCCACTTCAACATTCTTGCCAAGGACAATACCATCATCACTCCATCAGAACACACAAAATTACTTAGTGTGGAAATAGACAACAAACTTAGATTTGACACCCACATATCTCTCACAATAAAAAAAGTTCACAAGAAACTTGGTGCATTATATCGAAGCCGCCAATTCCTAACCTAAGGTGGCTAGAATCTCCATAGCCAATTCCCATCTAATCTCCACCCTACTCTATGCATCCCCGATACTTACCAACCTTAGACAGACAGACCTACACAAGCTGAATGCTTGTTACAACAAAATTGCTAAATTTGCCACTGGAACCTCCTACCGCAACCATCATTGTATTTCCCTTAAAGAACTAAATTGGCTAGAACTCCCACAACTCCTTCACTTTAATCAACTCACCCTTGCTCATAAACTTATTAACCACCCCTTAACATCCCTTCCCTTCAAACCCTTCTCCAACCCTATCACCCCACTAGGCCCCTAAGATCAAGAAACAAAAATCAACTCACTGTTATCAAACCCAAAAACTCAGCAGGAAAAGCCATATTTTCATGTACCATATCTAAACTTTGGAACAACCTTCCACCCTCTATATCTACTCTACCTTCCAGCAGCCTGTTCAAGACTGCACTCAAATTCTACTAAAATTTGCACTGGCTTTGTCCTTGTTCTAATCCAGATTAACACCCCCACCCTTACCCCCCACCTAGACTCTTAACCCAACTATATTACTGCCACTACTAGCCACAGTCAGATAGCTAGTTGTCTTTACATACTTTAACGTCTTGTCTGACAACTTTGTTACTAATATTATAAATGACAAGAAACTATCTTAGCTTGCAACATTTTCTGTATATACTGTTGATAATCAATATCTTGTTATTGTATTAAAGCCAACAACCTGTAATGTTGTTTACTATTGCTGCAACTTTGTATCTCTATCATGTACATGATGTGGCGCTTTTCTCCCCGGGCATCTTCTGAAAAAGGACCTGCGTCCAGTCGGAATTTCCCGGTAAACAAATGTAAATTAATAAATAAATAAATAATAAATGCCTCTGGTCATTTGTTCTTTTACTTTTCATCTCAATCTAACAGCAGAGCACTGCTCAGAAGATGACAATGTCTTTTTGGAGGGGTATGAAGGTAGGCACTATTCCCAGATAGGATTTATATCTCCTTGCATTTATTTTCTCATAAATTGAGTAAATACTATTTTCATATCTTTGAACATTAAACTTAAGACACAACTTATTTTTCCTTTAAAGAAAAAAAATAAAACTGAATATGCATACATACATACAAATATTTCAAGCATAGGCAACAATGCCTTTCTAGCCTGCCAATATACCAAAACAATTGTTCCCATACTATGTGTCCAGGATGTTTTTAAAAATATCTAAACTAGTGCTTGGTTTAATGTAACTTGGTAGTCTATTCCATACATCGGCTACTCTCTCAGAGAACCAATTAGCACACTTCTCGTTCCCATAGAATATTCTAGAGAGACTGTCTAATGATTCTCTACTACTTTTTGATAACTCCAAACATTCGTAGAGGTAGTTGTCTCTAAATGCCCTGTATATGTGAAATAAGGTCTCCTCTTAAATATTTTTATGAGATACTGTACACGTTCAGATATTTTTGCCTTTCATAATAAGTTAAATTTCCATATCCATTGATGCCCTTGGTATATTTCCACTGTACTCTTTCTAGGTTTCAATACTTGTTTTCTTATAAGGTTTCCATATTGTTATTCCATACTCAGGTTTGGGTCTAATATAACTAACAAACAATGACTTCATCATTTCTAATTTCTTAGACTTTATAAATCTTTTTATGCAACATATAGTTTTGTAACTGTCATTAACCAATTAGTTGATATGGTTAGAAAAACTCAAAACTGGATCTACCCATATACTCAGGTCCTTAAAGGAATCTGCAGTTTCAATCACTGTGTGCTGTAGTAAGCATCCCCTTTTCAATTTATGTTTCCCAAATAAGCATATTATTTTCCTGCAGCCAGATTGTCAATTTATTCAAGTTGTTTTGCAGATAAGCCCTGTCTGTAACACGTTATCAGTTTACTAATTTTCACGTCATCTGCGTACAGATTGCAGAACACCTCAGATGGAAAAGACAGATCTGAAAGTTACAATCTAAACAAGTATGGGCCCATGACAGAGCCCTGTGGGATAACCTGACTGTAACCAAGAATTTCATCTATCCAATTGCTGTATGATACTTGCCATGTCCTATTTGTAAACCATGCAGCTATCCACCTTATCATGAGTTCATCGATACATGCATAGCTGTTCTAATTTATTGATCAGTGTTTTGTGTATGAACCTTTCAAATGCTGAAGTTAAATATATATAAATTACATCACAGCATACATTTTCATTCGTAGCTGTTATTATATTGTTATAGAACATCATGTTACAGGTGGCAACAGATCCATTTCCAACATATGCATGCTGATATATGGTTTCAAGTTCCAGCCTTTTCTGACCGTAATTTATGCAATATAACCTCCATTCATTTTCCACAACATGAAAGTAAACTTATGGGTCTGTATGACTCTGGGTTATTCCTACTTCTCTTTCCCTTCAAGACAGATTTAAAAAAGTATGTCTCCAATCATGAGGAATCTCTCCATATTTATACAACCTAGTAAATAACATATATAATGCCAGTGTTAGGTCATGTCAAAGTGTTCTCAGGTCATTATTATTAATACTAACTCCTCCCTGTACTTTGTTTGAATCTAGTTTGCATAATTAATTTTCAATATAATCAAATTTGATTTCAGTATCTGAGGCTACCTGGATGTCAGTAGGACAATTTATCACTCCCTTCTGAAACCAAACTGCTTTGCATAAGATTTTGCAAATATATCTATAATCTCTTGTGTCTGAAAACAAATGTTTGAATCTAAAACGGTTTATCAGTTTCTATGTCTTTACTCCTACCACATCTTATGTATCTATAAAATGGTTACATATTATGTTCAATATAGTTATATAAAATTGTCTTCAAATTTTTCTTGATCTTGCCTCACACTATGTTTAATTTGTCTTACCAGCTTGTTTATTTCAGTTTTCAAAGTCGTAGTTCAACCTCTTTTCCATTTCTTATGTTTTTTGTCTCTTACCTTAATTATCTGTTATAGAAATATATCCTCCTGACATAGTTTGCCTAGATCCTGATGTTAAACTTTTTTTTATTTTTTACATTGAAATAATTTATCTTTCAAAACTTTCTACATTCCTTCTCCAGTCTTTCCACTATAGGCAGCACTCTAATTATCTTTACATAGTGACTGTTTTGCTTCCATATAATCTGTTATTAATCTTCTGTGCATTAGTTAAGATTTCAGTTAGGCAGAATTATCTTGCAAGAAATTAATCCTTATAACCCCATAATCACTGCACATCAACAGTGGTAAAACTTGATATGAAGTAAAAGTAATTTCTTTAGGAACATAAACAATGTCTAGTATGTTTTGTTCCCTAGTAGGCTTTTTTACAGTCTGAAGCAAATGTTGTTCCTGAACATACATTATAAGTACTTCCTTACTTAGTGTTTGTTTTTTGTTGTTGTTGTTCTGGCAAGTAGTATAGCTAGAGTGAGATGAAGGGGGCAGCCACACCAGGTAAAAAGTGATAAGGGACATGATTGTCCAATCCCGATTGCTCTTTAGTGCATACCTGCATTTGCTTTTGTAATCAAAACTGAAGTGCTGCAGCATTCCATGTGAGAAAGAGTAGAAACTGTACAACTGTAGCAGCTGCTTGTTACAAATGTAGCAAGCAATTGACAACAGTTTAAAATATTTTTTTTGAGGGTTGCCAAATTGGGGATGGCACCTGGTGAAAAAACAGTTCAGGCCATCATCATTAAATCAAAATTTTGTATAAAAAAACTTTTAAGATGCACCTTAGAGAATCTAGAACTATGTAATTTATGTGAGTTTAGTAATCCCCAGACTCCCAACTTAATTCAGTTACTTCTCAGAGTTAAATTACAATAGTGTCTTGGTCAGTTACAGAGTGTTAAAAGCATGGGGGGGGGGCTGAAAAATAAGACAAAGTATGAAAAAGCAAGTAAGAAGTAATTGATATAGATGCGTTGGTATCAAGATTGTGGAGACATAGGGGAGGGTACTGAAGAAGTGCAGGGGAGACTAGTGGGTGACAGAGACTAGGGTTCCATTTTACCTAAGGCTGGCCCTGTTGATTGTAACTAGACATCTAAGATGTATACAGTCAGTAAAGTAACCATAATAAGTGAGTATATACTGAGGCAGTTTGTGGATGAAAGCGAATGAAGCCAGCGGTTATTTGATCACAGGTAACAGCTGTTGACCTGCTGTTATACAGCCCTGCTTGCATTGCATTTGGTCCCAGCCATTCAATTGCTTCCTATAGCTCCACTTTTGCTTGAAGTTACCAGTGGCCACTGCCAAAATGTTAACTCTAATACTGTGATGCCTCTTGTGTTATTTGTAGGAAATTATTATATGATGCAGTATAGGATTGGTCAAGGGAGAAGCATAGCTGACTCAAGCAGCTGACTCAAGCAGTGCTGGTACCATGATATAGCATCCCGACACTATAGGTCTTCATGTGAAAAGCAAAAAAAAGGGGCTTCTGCAAAACTGCAGGATGCCCATTGGCTGGCTTCCTGCAGAAACTACCCAGCCTTTCCTCTCCTTCTACAGCCCACTAACCACATACATGACACCACCTCCTGCAACAGCCAATCAGGTCCCATTTCTACACCCTGCTCTGAACCCTCCTTCTGCTCATTTTAGTAAAAAAAAATTAGGGGTAATAAAGAAAGAGTTATTTCTTTCAAACTGTAGTAAACTGCTTGCTACAAAAGTAGCAAGCAGTTGCTACACTTTATACCCTGCACTGAGTGCTACAGCATTCGATTTTAGTTAAAATAAGAAACAAATATTTTCTCTTTTAGCCTGCAGCAAACTGCTTGCTTCAAATATAGCAAAATGTTACTATAGTTTATAACCCACAAGAAGCACTACTGCCCTCAGGTTTCAGTTAAAAGCAAAATAAAAAAAATACTGTTAAACTGTAGCAAACTGCTTCCTACAATGTAGTAATCAGTTGCTACAGTTTAGACCACATGTGGAGCAATACAGTGCCCAGGTATGAATACAAATGCAATACTGGCCTTTAAAAGATGGTATGCATTAAAGAGCAATCTGGATCATCAGATTGCTTCCCCCAACACTTGTACTTGGTAGTTGCCCCCTTCACCTAACCCTAGCTATGCTACATGAGGATGTTATTCGATTGTCTTATTATGCAATAAGAAGTGCCATTTGAAAAGTCTTTTGGAGATATTCAGTAATTGAAATGCTCTAGTTATTTTACTTACGACAGAAGATCCTTCATTTTCTTGTGAAGTGCATCAGGTTGAAAGTGATAGCAAGTGCCATCATTTTAAGTATTCTTACAGGTATCGTCCATCGAATGACTGTCAGCGACTCTGTTTATGACTGTTTTTATTTTCCACATTGGATGTATACAGTGTAAATTGCACCTCTCTTGACCTATAGAAATGTTGCTGGGGACACAGTATTACATTAAAAGCACAATGTTTTTACAAATTCTGTTTTGATTTACACTTCTATATAATACAAAACTGTCAAGATAAAATTACTATTGTTACACAGTTCTTCTGTACCACCCATACAAGTTTAAATTAATTCATCCCAACATTCAGCAGTTTGGATTTAACAGACTAACATTTTAGAGAGGCAATTTACATACATCTCAGAAGTATATGCCAAAAGTTTTAAGAAGATAGCCAGTGGTAGACACTTATACCTATTGACAATTCTTCCAGTAGCAAAGTCATCCTTCCTTATTCTTGGGCAGTCTCAGTTTTAGGATGATTTCATGCCAAACCAAATTTTTGAGCTGGTCCATCTTTTCCTTTAACAACTGGACAGACCACTGCCCACTAGTGTCTGCTGTGTTCCTGTAGTTTTTTCATTATTATCCAGCATGCCCACTCTTAAGCTATGTTACTTCACCACATTTTTAGTTATGTTAGACAGGATTTCTGGGAGGCCTGTGACCCCTACCATCAGTCTAGACTACATCCCTAGCACTTGGTCTAACTGAGCCACAGCAGTGTTGTACCTACTCACCATTTTACCCAGTACTGCCTGTTCTCTCCACTTACAATTTCCTATTAAATGAGTGCTCTGCACTTTCTTTAATGCTTCCAATTAATGCTTATCCCCAGTGTGGAAGGTAGTCTTCAGCTGTAGCAGAAGAAAATGGTTATGTACAGCCTTATGTAAAGGTATTAATATTTGGATGTTATAATAAGTCCTAATAATGCATTGGTACTAAGATGTGAACAATACATTCAAATAATGGAGTGTACTATGGTGGCAACATCTTTAATTCTACATCAGTATTCAATGGTGGCATGGCATTATTAGTGACTTCAATGTTCATTCCATTAGGTAGAGTTCTTTTTCTTGGTAAAAAAAGTGATCGTCCTGTTACACAGAAAGCATGGCATTAATCCTGTATTGGCTTGCAATTGCCATAACCATGTTTTAGTTCACAGTACTATCCTCCCCCTCCCAAGGTCAGTCGTTGTCATGCTGTGCTCAGGTGTTCTAGTTAGTTTTCTCAGTGCTGCATTTGGCCTAAGCTGTGGCTGATATCAGCATCTCAGATGACTCTGCTAAAATAATGTTGCCTTCCACCAGGAGATACAAGGCATCCTTGCTGAAGTTCTCTAACCATGTTGAGTAAAATTAGTTAACCCATACTTACTGGGTGGGTGTAACATTAATCTGCTGTACATGTTATAGCATATGGTGAGTCATCCACAGTAGCTAAGATAAGACTATGGTCGTCCTTCCTTCTAGAAGCATAGGCTTGGTCATCCATCATGGTCGGAGTTTACCTGGCCATCCTTCCTTCTCAGGACCTGTCACTGTTTATCCATCTTACATGGAGTACCATCCATCCTTCTGAGGGCACACCACCATTTATCCATTCAGCATGGAGTACCCTCCTTCTTTCTCAGGGAACTCTATTGTTTATTCATCCTACATGGAGTACCATCCTTCCTCCTCGGGGTACACCACTGTTTATCCATCCTAAATGGAATACCATTCTTCTTTCTCAGGGCACTCCATTGTTTATTAATCATACATGAAGTAGCATCCTTTATCCTCAGGACACAGTACTGTTTCTCCATCCTACATAGAGTAACATCCTTCCTTCTCAGTGCATACCATTGTTTAGCCATCCTACATGGAGGAACATCCTTCCTTCTCAGGGCACGTCATTGTTTGTCCATCCTACATGGAGTACACTATTTACACTATTACTCATCCATCTTTCTTGGTCTGTGTATCTTTACTTAGTGCCACCTCCTAGATCACTCAACCGCGGTATAGGCTGTGCTCTACAAACAAGCAGATGCTGGTCAGTAGTAAACATTTCTGGTAGGGTTTGTCACTTTCTATCTTGTCCCAATGGCGTTTTGGTTTTATTTTATTCCCCCTTGCTTTCTCTCTCATTTTTTTCACACCCATGCCAAACTTGTTACTAATGTTTGTGCTTAAACTGACTGTTTTCACACACTGATAATAGCATTTAATAATAACGTTACCCAGCCTGTAAATATTCATCTTGCACAAATATGCAATATCTGAGATTCATAAACATTTGAAATATCAGAGCACAAAGCAGCAACTTTGAAGGAAGGTTGCACTAAGCCAACATATATGGCATTGTGTAATGGTACTGCATTATGAGCTGTCACTGTAACCAAGTCATGGTGCAAAAACAGGTAGCGAGCATGTATACTGAGGTGCACTAGACCGGTAGGTATTTGTATGCAACAATATGCTATGTCACAGCTAAAATACACTATGCTAAAGGGCAAGGAGATGCAAACAGAGGACAGGAGAAAGCACCTTTAGCAATTCATACATTCGTGTGCAAGGTAAATATACAATAAAGTCAGCAGGACGGAATGCACAATATAATATAACAGAGCATACTGGCCAAGTTCTGTAACATATGCTGGAGATGCTAGTTACACAGCATGCAAAACAAATTACTAAAATCAGAAAGCAAAACACAGTACATAAGAACCACAAGTTTCCAAATATATTACTGAATCGTGCATAAGCATTCTGTGTCTGCATAACAAATGGTATCAGGTAACATAATATGTAGCCCTACACATATGAATGTTTTGTAAATATTCTGTTAGACAATGTGGCAACATTTTTGAAATGATAAGGCTTTACATTACACTAAATATTTGCCTCAGATGTGTGATCACAGATAAGATTATATGCCACATTTGCATTTTGCAGGTCTTTACTAAAAAGGTTTTGAAAATGAACATTGTCTCATCACAGCGTGTCTTTTATTCAAGGTGGTAATAAAATATTGTTTGTCTTTGACTACATATTGCTGTGTGAAGCAGACAAGGTGTATCCCTTATCCAGCCTGTTTCAATGTTACTGATTGTCCTATTTCACAATCAGCATGTGTTTCATCTGTTTTCATCTTTCTTTGCTGTTGACTGGCTCTGGCTCTGAAGAGTCTCATTTGGGAACTGTTTTTATATACCAAATAGAAATGTATGTTAAAATATGAACTTAAACATCAGTCTACCTGGAGTCACCCCTTTCATTAGATGTGCAGTGCTCACATATCCCCTTAGTATCCAGAAAACTTATTTTTTCAGTGACACACTTTTCATATATTGCAGCAATTCTGACAGCTTTTTGCAATGCAGGCCATAAAACTTTGCAGGCTTCCATTTGCCTGAGGCCTTAGGGTGTCACGTGTCTATGACATATTCCCAAATGAATGCAGAACCGTTTAAACCTGAAACTATTAAATTGTAGCCCATCATCTGCTATAATCCTTTTTAAATATCAGCTTAAACACCTTGAAGTTTCAGGTTTATTATACAAAGTATAGTGATGAGCTAAGCTGTTACATGAAAAAGCAGCTTCTGTCTGACAATTTTCAGGGCTAAACTGTAAGTCATAGTAACACTTGAAATGTCGCTCATTGAAGTGTAAGTTTATTTTCTACTCTTTGTTCTGCATCATGTATAAACTTGTTGCTAGACACTAGGTAGTGTACTCATCCCCACTGACAAACAAACTTGCCTTTATCTCTTCTGGATCTGAATGAATTCTCCTTTTATAATCTGTCCAAAAAACGGTTGAGAAGAGATCAACAGAGGTCATTTTACTACTACATTCGTCAGATCTCCTATAGTGCTACTGTCACATAGATATTATTTCCCCAAGGGGTCATTCCTTACCCTTGCCTCCCCCACATTACCATAAATCATAGTCAGTCTTAATGGCACAACAGGTAGCATAAGGCTGTGGGTGTTATCCCCACACTAGGCAAATGGATTGCTGACAGTGGAGTGCAGTATAAGGGGTGGGGCTGCTGCACTTTTATCTGTGTTGTCCTATGGATGAGACATTAAATCAAGGCCCCATCTGCCTGAGTTGGTGGTAGTGGAAGTGGATGTAAAAGATCCCACAGAACTATCAAAAAGAGTAGGAGTCCTTTATTTATATATAAAATATTTACATATTTACAAATCTATAAATATATAATTCTGTTTGCACATATTCATATTTTCCTTTACAATTACACTAAATTTTCATCCCTATTAAACCCCCACTTCTTTTTCCATAATCACCATCTGATTTTACTTGATATTGCTGCTAAAGTCCATTTACCATTAAATATAATTTCATTTATTCTTTCATTCCATATAACCCATATAATATAAAACAACTTTTATCTATTCTTTTAACATATTCTTTACTTCTATTCTTATAATACCCATATTAATCAAATCCATATTTATTTCATCCACTTCTTTTACTTTTTCAAAAAAAAATCTTCTTACATAATTTCCCCATAACATTTTTGCTCTTTTACATTTCTAAAACTTGAATTCTGTAGTTTCTTCTTCAAGACAATGTAAACCTGTTCTATCACTTGTCATATGCCATATATTCTTTAACTGGCAATGTATCTATTACCAGTCTCCACAAAAAATATTGACATTTTACTTTCTGATTACACCATCTGCTTCTTATTTTTATAGCTTTAATTTTTTTCATCTGTTATGATTTTACATAGTAATGTTTTATCATTACATTTTTGTAACATACTTTTCTTTTTCTATATCATCAGTTTTTATTTTCCACAAACATGGTAACATTTTTGTCTTCATTCATACACTTTTTCTCTTTTATGTTTTTTTACCGTACCCCAACATCTATCATACTTTTATAGTTTTACTATTAATCCCTCATATCTTTCATTTATCCACTCTAACACTTTGTACAAATTGAATGAAGCAGCATATACCACTGGGTTAATTAACCCTAAACCACCTCCTTCTTTATTTACATACAAAACTTCTATTTTTACAGGATTTAATCTAGAACCTATATAAATTAAAACAGTATCTGCAATAATTCCTTTTCAAATACTGTTGGCAAAATAAATCCACTTGCTAAGTATGAATTTATCAAATAAGCATTTTTTTCTGAATGATACATTATATGTTCTCCAGAAAAGATGTTTTCTTTATTTCTTCTATTGTTTTTTTCACATTGAATTCTACTTATACCTTTATTCCCAAAGTGTATAACTAACACAGAAATTTCATTCATTGTAAAATATATACTGCCAATCTTAACTACATCACCTAAACCTTTACTTTTCTCTTTATTTAAAGCCATCCTATAATCTCTAGACACCCATTTGCGTAAATTATTACTTCCTTTATGCAAATGTTGTTTCTTGCAATTATTATAATGTAATCTGCATATGTTAACAGAACTGGAATTCTTAACCCTTCAAGTGTTATATATCCCACTACCTTCATTTTGTAATTTCTTTCACATATTATCACATTGATATGTAATGCAAAGAGTATGCAATTCATTGGCCATCCCTGTCTTACACCACTCTTCAGGTCTATGTTTAACCATCAAATTAAACTTTCATCGAATGGCTAAACATCAAACCCTATTTATCAAATGTTCATTCATTGAACATTCATTTCAGTGAACATGTGAGATGGGGAAAGTAACTACTTGGCCAACACTTCCCCATCTCACAAACAGCAGTATTTCAAAGCCCTTTTCCCCACTGTAGTGTGATCTCAGAAGTGGTATATATAGTTGGAGGAGTGTGAAATACTGAGGTGTGTGAGACGGAAAAGTGTTGGCCAAGTAGTTACTTTCCCTGTCTCACATGTTTGCTGAAATGAACATTCGATGAATGAACATTCGATGAATAAGGTTTGATATTTAAATCCAAATATCTGGTGCAGTGTGACTAACAGAAGACCTGGAACCAAATGGAAAAAGCACCAAACATATTTATTTATTTTTATTTTATTTATTTTACATTTGTTGACCGGGATAGTCCGACTGGATGCATGTCCATTTTCAACGGAGGCCCGGGGAGAAAAGCTCCAAGGGTAAGCAGATACAGCATTACATAATACCAGCATTACATATTACAAACAGATTATTTACAGAGATTACATAAGTAAGCAAGTTAAACAAGTTCCACAAGTTAAAGTTAGTCCTGAGCACAAGTCAGGATTAAATTAAATTACACAGTAAAAAGGTTAACAGATTTTTACACATTCGAGTTAGCCAGGCTTGATACATTGACATAGCCAGTTAAGTGACAAATGTTGTTTGAGTCTAGTTTTAAATTGACCTAAGGTGGAAAGTAAGGTAATATCAGCTGGAAGTGAGTTCCAGGATCTGCTTACAGAGTTTGCAAAGAGAGAATCACCGGCTGTGTTATTAATTTTGCTAGTCTGAATTAGTAGTTTGTTAGAGGATCGAAGCGGTCTAGGATTGTTATAGGGGGTGATAATATTTTTAAGTGCAGGAGTATTGTCTGGATTATAGAGGATTTTATAGAAGTCTTCTATATGAAAGACAAAAGTGCTTAATCTTGGTGTGTTTTTACTGCAATAAATGGAGTTTGTATACAGGCTTGCTTGGTGCATTTTCCACAAGGTTTGATATTCAGCCATTCAATGAATGTGTCATTCAATGGTTAAACACAGACCTCCACTCTTCATATGTACCTCTTGGCTTAATCAGCCATTTACAAGTATTTTTACTTTATTATCACCATATGCTGATATACCTAATTTCCTAACTTTCTCACTTATTTTCTTTCATTATTGCCCAAAAGATTTCATGTCCAGTTGTGTCACATGCCTTAAGGTCTCCCTTCATAATTTTTACTTCTTCTTTTCTGTTCATAATATCATCCACAATTTCTCTAACCATCATTAATAATTCTTGACAGCTCTTCTCCTTTATACTATATATGCTATCTTCCATAATATTTTCTATTTTTAGTTTCAAATCTCTTTTGTATTATTTTCATAAAGATCTTATAATCATTATTATTCAATATTATTGGTTTCCATTTTTTCATTCTAGTTGATATAACAATTGAGGTGATTATCTTACAAACACAAGGTGCAGGGCAGTTAGCCTAGTATGAATCTATGAATCTGTTTTAACTTCCTTCTTCCATATGAATTGAAGTATTCTTCTATGTAATTCTTTATACATAAAACCTTCATTTAACCATGCGTTCAAAATCTTTAATTTTTTTTTGCCAGTCCCTTAATTTTTTATACATTTCATACCCTATCCCATCTGAACCCACAGCCAAATCTATATTTACTTGTCCTAATACTTTATCTAGCTCATTTAGAGAAATCTCCTTTTCCAACTCTTTATTCCCTTTTGATGTTAACTTTTTTGTTTTCCATGTTTTTTCACTACCTTCTTTTTTTTTTAAACATTTATTGTACTTATTGTACTACAATGTTCATAATCTGTTTCCTGAGTTCTTGCTATTTCTCCTTTTACGTTTTTTATTTCTGTCATTACACTACCATCTTCTTTTACTAATCTGCGTAAGTGACTTGATACTTCTCTTTTTCCTTGTAAATATGTCTTGCCTTATATAAACAATTCTTGTATTTTTTCTTAATTTCTTTCATATAATTCTTTTTCTTTGTAGAAGTACTTCCTGTTATTATGTTCTAAATCTTCCAATGCATCATTATATGTTATTTTATGTTTTTCTTTCTGTACTTTTCTCATATCATATCGCCACTGTAAAAACACATTTTTATATTTTTTTCTTAAATATCATCCACCATTCGGATCAGTTTTTATAAAATGTTCTCGTAGTGCTATGTTTTTTCCATAACAGTATTACTAATCTCTTTCCATCTTCATTCCATGCTTCCTCATTTATCCTTTTTATTCCTTTGTCTAGTTTTATACATTCCTTGTTTTCTTTTATCTCTAGCCATATTGCAAGATGGTCAGAAAATCCTGTTTCAGCTATCTCCTTTTCTCCTATAACTAAACCTTCTGATACTATAAAATAATATTTATTCAGTTCTATACATACCCCTTTTGTATGTGCATGAATTTTTTTCCCAAAGTTTTAACTTGCCACATCTTACAATTTCTAGCATTTTCTTACATAATTTCCTTTTTTTTTACACTTGCCTCTTAAATCCCAATTAAAGTCTGCTGTTATTATAATATTCATATTTATGACTACAGTTTAAAATCTGATGAAATAAGCTTTCCCTTTCCTTACAATCAGTGTAAGCATATGATGTTATAATTCTATACACTTATTTCCATTTTAAATCTACAATGGTTAACCTTCCCATTTTTGCTGAAGTTACACCTAATATATTTACTGTATTTCTACAGACTACAGCTATTCCAGAACATCTCTCATTTCCAAAATTCCAGATTATTTTTTTCCTACCCATAGTTTCTCTGTTTGTAATAACTCATTTAACAATCGTCTGTCTTCTAATATAATTATATCTACATCACATGTATTACACCACTCCAAAATCCCTCTTCTTATTATTATATTCTTAATATTATTCACATTTACTTAAAACACTCTAAATATTTCATTTTCCCTTTGATTCATTGTTTCATAAGTTCATAGATAATTACTAGACTAGCTTTCTTAATAGGCCATTCTAAGCCTAACCAATTTCCTTCCCAATGGTGAGAATTTAACACTGTACTTTGTGGCTGTGAGTCAAACACCATGACCATTATACCAAGCCCTAGTCTTTAGCTGTATATATTCTTTTTCATCCATTTCCTTTCTTTTTTTCTTTTGTATTTATCCCTTTAAATTTTCTTTTTCAGTCTTTTACTCTTTTACCAAAACAATTCTTTTTTCCCTTTTATTACCTCTCAGTTTATGTCTTCTTCATCACTTATATCAGAACCTTCTTCTATGTCTAATTTATCATTTTTTCTCATCTAATTGTTCTTCTGTTTCTACTACCTTCTAAAAGTCCTTCTCTTTCTTTTCTTCTATTTCTTTTCCTTTTTCCTTACTGTTATTTTCAATTTGCAATCCATCCATAAATGCCCAATTTTCTTACATTTATAACATTTCAATTCACATTTTTTGCATCATGTATCATTACCCCAGAAATATAACATTTTCTTTTGTCACAGTTACTTATCAAATGTCCTTCTTTTCCACACAAAAAAAAACTGTTTTTGGTTGTCCCCAGTGTTTTATAACATCCCTATCCCCTCCACATTTATCACACTTGGTATATGTATATTTTTTCTCTTCCTATTTTTAACATATTATTATAATCCCAGCCAACAGTCCATAAACCACTTTTGTCATAAATGTTTGCAGTGTTCAGTACTTCTTTACAAAAAGCTTTCAGATGTCCTTTCAAAGTCTCTCTTTCCCCCTCTGTTTGAAATTGTACATGAATCTTCTTTTTTGTTTCCCTGTTTTTATCACATAAAGATTCCATAGGTTACAGTCTTTCTTTTTTTATATTCTCCAAGAAAATTTTCCATTAAAAACAGTCTCAAATATAAAGTCACAAAATGTCTCTTTGTTAATAAAAATAAATGCTCTTACTTCATAGGCTTTTATCCCCAAAGGAGCTATTAAATTGCCCCACACTTCATATCTGTCCATGTCTTTGTCTTCCTTACTTTGAATCCTTTGTACTTCCATTTTTAATTTTCTTCAGGCTGCTTTTCTGCTACTCTACTTTTGCCTTCTTTTACTTTCTCTGCATGTGTTTTCTTTTCCATCTCACCACTGTTCTTCAGGATTGTCTCTACATGCTCCTTTTGTATTTTCTCCATAATGTCCCCGCAGGAAGCATTTCCTTCATTTTCTGGCTCACTCTGCACCACCATTTGTTTAAGTAAATCATCCTGCAACCCTCTTGACTGGAGGGTTGTAATTATACAACCATGATTTGCTGACACATCTCCATCAAAGAGGTTTCTTTGAGGCATTTCCTCAGAATCCTGCACACACTCTTCGGTCTTGCTATTTGCTTTCTTCTTTGTTTCTTTCACTAATCCATCATCTTCTTCTCTATCTGTCTCCTGGCTGCCTTTGCACTTGGAATGGAAACAGGAAGTGCTCCTCCAAAATGGGTCCCACTCACAACAATGATGACTAGGGGAAGTTCACCAATGCCTATTGGGTACAGATTTGGAGAATCAGGGGAGTGAGACCAAGACAGACCATCAAACTCTTGGGTGAAAAAGTCTAAAATATTTGGAGCAACAAGCACAGAATGGTAATGATAAGAAATTGAAGAGCAGCTTATGGTAGGTGAAAGAGACTGTCAGTATAGTTTAGGGTTTATGTTGGAATGCAGGGATATTATAAAATATTCTCACAACAAAAATCTAAGATCAAAATTGTGCAACTTTTTATTGAGGTGAATTCACACAACCTGGTCTGTAAAAAATAATAAGCAGGGACTATAAAGCTGTAGCAGAGATTTTTACTATAGCCATGAAAAGGTTAGGATAAGATGGAGCAAGAAATTGTCCCACAATATAAGTATAGAGGGCTGGGCAAAGATTGCTCTGGCTTTTAGATATGCCACACAACCAAGAAGGTTTATGCTTTCCACCTGGAAGTACTTGCACATATAGTTTTTCCTACACTAGACATGCTCAACAGAATTTTCCCACAAATCGAAGGGTTATGTTAGAGATGTAACCAGGGAGTGAGAAGCATGTGGGAACACGTGTTGAGACAACAATGTATTACAAGTGGGAGTTGGCAGATATCTTTGTAAACATAGGCTACAGTAGGAATAGTCTTACAAAATAAGTATTCCTATTAAATTGGCCAAGAGAGAAAAAAAAAAACATGTGAGGGCACTGCTGCTATTTTTAACGATGTTGATGGCAAAGAAAATTATCACCAGACTGTGGAAAAAAGAGAATGTCCCCACGTAAGAGAGGTTAAGAGGCTTATGGGAGAGGTTAATGAGCTGGAATCATGAAAGGGAGCTAGATGAGAAACTGATGACCATGAAATTGGAATTGTGGAAAGCATAAACACACTAAGTTGAGAAATGGAAGATAACAGGCTGGTTTGATAACCATGAACATTTTCACAGCCTGGCTTGATAAATAAAGGGTGGTTGCTAACAAGAAAGGGTAGAGTGAAATCCTGGTAATATCAGCTGACTGTTAGCCTTGTTGTAAATAGTTATACAATAAACTGAGTTAGATTTGCATGGAGAAGTAAACAGATAATTATTACTTTCTATTTGTTAACCAGGTAGGTAGACTGGTCCAAAGACCCTTTTCAGACACAAACACAAATTAAGTACATAAAAGTATTTGAAAAGTAAAGTAACTTGGGTGCAGAGAGTATGATAACCTGTCACTTTCATATTAATCATTCAATGATGTTAATCATTTATTTCTCAACAAGAACATCTTGATATAATCTTGTGTGAATGTGATAAGTGTGCAGTGAATGAGGATTGCGTCCAAAGCTGGTATGGTTCTTTGCTTGAATGTGCAAATAAATATAGCTAATTTGTCCTGCTGGCAACATGCCTAATGGAAGTTTTAATAACTTTTTAAAGCCAGTTGCTAAAGATAAATGAAATTTTAGTTGTAAACAAATAAAAAAAACTGGTAATTTTTGTAACAAAAAATAAGGGTTGGTAAATTTTCTTTTCATTTTTCTTTCTTTTTTAATAAATTGTGTATAGCTGGCTGGGAGTAAATTTCTTACGAGCACTAAACTGAACTCTGAAAGAAATCAAAAAGAAATATGTAGGTGCTACATGCATATTGCTGTTATATGTTTCACACATCAAGACAAAAAAAGGAGATGGTCAGTTATTCATTTCAGAATTTATTGTCCAGTATATGTGAAATGTTTCTGAAAAATAGAAAAAAAAGCTAATGTTTGGTTTTGAGCAGACACTCCCCAGAATCCTATGTATAAAAATGCCAAATGAAATACCTTTGCTGTGCTCACCCCTCTTTTACAAAGTAAGTTTGCTAAAAATCACCCTTGTTTAGATACATACATAAAATAATCTTTAGCTTAGGAATACTAATTAGTAAAATATATAGATAGCACATCCGCAGACTCAGCCTTCTCAAAATTATTTAGTGAAATTTGTATTATAAAAGAAATTGAATACCATGCCCTTGTCTCTTCTTGTCTTGCCGATATAGTCATTGGATATTAAAATTTATGCCTGTGATTATAATCTGTGAAGACTGCTAATCAATACGTTTAAACAAAGAAAGGGGAGAGCTCATCATTGCTTTGTGATTTGAAAATATGAACTAGCCATGTAAGATTGAATGCTGTCATCTAAGAAGATTTAAGTTTATTTTGGGGGTGTTTTCTGGCCTATTAATGTATAATATGCAATTTTTCCCATGGGAATTTCTTCAGCTGTTGATAAAAAAATGTTAACCCTCACGTGTTAGCACCAGTGTATTTTATATTTCTTTTAGTTAAACCTTTTACCTTTAAATGTAAACTCTTGCCTGGTTTAATATCCTTTATTCAGAGTGCTTTCAGGAAAGAAATGCAAAAAGAGAGCATGCGGACAACACAATAAAGTAATTACTGTTTCAGAAGCACTAGCAATGATATGTAAAGCAGTAAGAACTTTTTCATTTCAGTGTCACTTGAAATGCACCCTGTGCAGGACATACATCTCAGCTTTGTGGCATCACGTGGCCTCATTTGGCAAACCAGACTGGGTCAGCAAGGTGAGCACATGTGCACAAGCAGTGTTGTGCTAGTCACTTAGAAAAGTAATAAATTACTATTACTAGTTACTTTTCAGTGAAAGTAATATATTAGTATTGCTTATTACTTCATGCATATAAGTGTATTATTAAAGTTTTAAACACAGTGTTACAATGATGATGAATAGCATTTAACAATTGAAAAACTCCAACAGACTAGTCTTTATAGCTGGGTGGCACAGTGGTGCAGCGGTTAGTATTGTCACCTCACAGGAAGAGGTTCTCCGGTTCAATTCTTAGCTGGGGTGCCTTCTGCGTGGAGTCTCCATGTCCTCCCTATGTTTATGTGGGTTTCCTCTGGGTGCTCCAGTTTCCTCCCACATTCCTAAGACATGCTGCAGGTGGATTGGACATTCTAAATTGGGCCTAGGTGTGAGTGTGTGTGTGCATGTGCCTTCTGAGGAAGGTTGGGTGCTGGGCTGGCAACTAGACACTGTAAAACTCTACTGCCACTTGTTCTGTGGACCGATGATCTGCCGTGATGACCCCTAATGGGAGCAGCTAAAAGAAGAATATAGCTAGAGAGTCACAAATAATGATTAAACCAAACCATACACAGCTAGCAGCACAAGACCTATAAAAACCTACCATATTCTGTCTATTTTCAGCAACTAAAAAACCTGAAAAGAATTTTAAATAGAACATAACAAAAAATTGTCAAGATAAATGTTGGTTGATCACAGATCCACCCGCAGAGTCCTGCTTGGTGCAGTGGGTTGGGGAGTCAGGTGTTAAACTGATGAGTGGTGAGTTTGATTCCGATTGATGGTGGTATGAAGAACCAATGCCATTTATTATACGGCAAGGTAAGGATACAAGCTCTAGCAGGCTAGAATTATCCCAGTGTTAGGGGCTGTTTTAGTTGGTGAAGGTCCCACAGTACCAGGGTAAGGGAATGCAGTCTGGTCACCATTAGCTTTTACCTCCTTGCAGTGCTAAGAAAAATTAAGTAAATTTTGCTCCAGACTAATTCTAATGATCTATTATGAATCATACGTGCTATGAGTTGTGCCAACATTATGTTGTAATTTTTTATCCAAATTGGTCCTGCAAAGTCTCTATTAACTCCTAACATCTGATTACTATCCATACTATCCGGGGCCCCTGGAAGTTTTAAATTGCTCTTTACAGGGCGATATCACCCAAGTTGAGAACCACTGGTTTAAGCAAATGTAACTCAAAAGTAACGCATGTTTAAGTTACTAGTTACTAAAAAAGTAATATATTACTATTACTTCGTTACTATGTTGAAAAAGTAACTAGTTATATTACTAGTTACTAGAAATTGTAATATATTACATATTGTAATATATTACTCTCATCAATCTGCACAAGTAGGATCAAGCATGTGTATAGTAATGAATGTTTACAGCTACCTGCTAATGTGAAAATTCAAGTTTGTGCAATATCTACTTGTGCAATACCCTAAATGGCACATTTTTATACACGTAATGTCTGTAAGTGTCTGTCCTAGTATTACTAAATAGCAACTGTATATATGTATGTATGTTTCTTGCACTGGGAGCAAAGCAACATCAGTTCATTTAGCTGCACTATGTGCAGATCTAAATGACAATAAAGTTTACTTTGACTTTAAATGTTTAATAAGCCTAGATCTCAAAAACTGCTCAAGTACATTATCAATAAATAAAAGTCAAACAGTGCTTGTCACACACCCACATAAGATGCACAGAATATCATGACTAGTTCCGTCTTATCTTATAACCCCTTGCCAAGTCCACCTATCAGCCTCCCTTAGTATCTGATCACCCCTTTCATTTTCTGTTATCCTTGCTGCAGTATCCCATGCCACTCTGTGGGAGGCTTTTTCCAATGGAGGTTTGCTTTATCAGGGGCATATTTCTTTTCTTCCTGGCAGTGAGAGGTGAGACGGTCACAAGAAGGTGGCCATACTAGGCACACTCAACATTTTTCTACACCATAGTTCTTCTCACTTTTTATGTTTTTTTAGCATAATGCAAAAGTGGTACAACATCACCAAGGTGTGGGTGCATGCATCCACACACCCAGCCCAGCTATAATGTGTATGAATTGCTCGATAAACAGTAGCTCTGTCTCTGATTATCCTGGCATGAATCTGTGCTTGTACTCCAGTTGGTGGCACTCGTGTACAATGACCTTGTCACCACCTTTCCATTGGTGTGGGGAAGGCTGTGGTTGGGTGGTTATACCCATTCCTACGCAGTCAACTACTCTGACACCCAGTCTCATTAATCAAGCCGAGGTCAGCTACGCTGTAGTCAGGGCTTCATCCCCCTGTGCTACACAACCAGCTTATGCAAACCATATCTGTTAACATTCCTGAGAAACCACAAGGTAAACTAGGAACACATAAGCATCAGCATAACAGCCTATTACATCACAGAAGTACGCACTACAGTAGGCTGTGCAATATGTTATAAGTAAGATACTGTTAGGATAATAAGATGTGGTGTAGGGGTTGTATTTCATGTCTTTAAGGAATATGACCATATTGGCCTATTGGCATATTAGGAGTAGCACAGGACAGTATATTCCTTCTGTGGCATTATTGCCCCTCCTCATACATGATGCCTACCAAACTACTGCCCGGCACCCATATGTTGACATGGTCCTTGCTGTGTGACTTGTCAGATAAGTGATCTGCCTCTGGCTCTGCTATGTTCATGTGGCAGAGGGTTTCTCTCTCCTGACACCTTGGTGCTGGTGTGCCTAGAGATACCATTTTCGTAAACAAGGTTCCACTTGTAGCAATATGTCAGAGTAGCTAAGTAGGTTTTCAAACATCAAGTGAATTACTGGTAACTAAAAGTGGACTGTGATACATGCTTTTATAACAGGTTGCAGCACTAAGCTACCATGGCAGCTAATGGATAACATTCAATAAGATGTGATAACATACCACATTATACAATACTGAACAATGGAAATGTAAAAAGATTGAATTATCTCATAAAAATAGCTAGCAGCTTTATCTCAGAAAACGGGATGTTTAGTTTGCATGGAATTACAAGAAATGTATCTATGATCCAAAAACATTAATTAGTTAATGACCCTAAGCAACATGTATGGTACAGTAGTTAATGACCCTAAGCAACATGTATGGTACAGTATAGCATAAGTGTTTTATGGCTGCATATAAGTTCATAGGTAAGTACTAGGCCAGCAGCCCTCATGGGTCATTTTAAGCCTAGCCCATTTCCGTTTCAAGGGTGAGAATCAAACCCTGTACTTTGTGTCATGATGTAAACACCTTAACCATTATGCCAGAGTGTTTGCTGAGAATTTGTTACAATGTTACCAGACAGTGGCTGCATGTAATTGTTCATGCTGCACTGTACTAGTGCATGCTATCTTGTATTCTGTGCTAGGAAATCCATTACTGCCCTGCTGTATGTGATGCATATTCATTGCTGTACTGTTAAAGACATATTTACTTGCTGCTCATAGGAAACCAAGACTGACAACAATTATTTTTACAGCTGCATCAATGCAGACACACACTGGGAATATCTCTAGGCACAAGTCACACAGGATCTCAGTGCTGGTGGTGGCCATGCATGTACTGTCCAAGCTCGGCAGAAAGCTGACTGATATTAAGGATATTTAAGTAGTTTTATGCCCATTGTTTGGTCCAAATAGTTACTGCTGGGGAAGAAGACAGGTGCCATTCCCTATATTAAAGGAGGAGGAGTTCCAGACATTCATGGGAAGGTAGTCATACTACCTGGAGAGATATCAGTCACACTACCTGGTGAGGTATCAGTCGCACTACCTGGAGAGGTATCAGTCACACTACCTGGGGAGGTATCAGCCGCACTACCTGGGGAGGTATCAGTCACACTACCTGGAGAGGTATCAGTCACACTACCTGGAGAAGTATCAGTCGCACTACCTGGAATCAGCCACACTACCTGGGGAGGTAGTCACACTACCTGGAGAGGTATCAGTCACACCACCTGGAGAGGTATCAGTCGCACTACCTGGAGAGCTATCAGTTACAATAACTGGGGAGATATCAGTCACAATAACTGGGGAGGTATCAGTCACGTCACCTGGAGAGGCATCAGTCACACTACCTGGAGAGGCATCAGTCACACTACCTGGAGAGATATCAGTCACGTCACCTGAGTATGTCTCCAGGATGTTTTTAAAAATATCTAAACTAGTGCTTGCTTTAATGTAATTTGGTAGTCTATTCTATGCATCAGCCAGTCTCTCAGAGAACCAGTTAGTACACGTCTCATTCCAATAGAATCTTCTAGATTCTCAATTACTTTTTGATAATCCCAAACATTTGTAGAGGTAGTTGTCTCTAAATGCCCTATATATGTGAATAAGGTCTCCTCTTAAATATCTATATGAGACACTGTACATGTTCAGATATTTTTGTCTTTTATAGTAAGTTAAATTTTCACATCATCCGGGGATGCCCTTGGTATATTTCCACTGTATTCTTTCCAGTTTACACATGCTTGTTTTCTTATAAGGTTTCCATATTGTTATTTCATACTCAAGTTTGGGTCTAACATAAATAACAAATCATGACTTCATCATTTCTAATTTGTTAGACGTTATAAATCTTTTTATACAACATATAGTTTTGTAACTGTCATTAACCAATTAGTTGATATGGTTAGGAAAACTCAGAACTGGATCTACCCTTAGACCAGGTCCTTAAATTAATCTACAGTTTCAATCATTGTGTGCTGCATTAAGTATCCAGCTTTCAATTTATGTATCCCAAATAAATCTCATATGCATAGTTTGTGATGTATTTATTAACGGGAACACTTCACATAATCGAATTACTGAAATCTCGAATTTCATATGGTCGAAACCATATGATCAGGATTTCAGTAAATCGAATATGTAAAGTGTTAAAAAATAAGACCTTACTTATATTAAAACATTACGTGCACACAGAGGCAAGGATTCCTGTACGGTCTGTGTGCACATAATGTTTTTATCTTTTCTGCGGTCTTGACAGGAAGTGGGAAATCTCCCTTTTTGTGCTTCCGCATACAGCGCAAAACGGGAGATTTCCCTTTTCCCCACTGTAGCGCAATCTCGGAGTTAGTATATTTAAGTAGGGGGGTGTGGGTGGTGCAGGGGGGCAAAGCCCCCCTGCAAAAGCGGCGTTTGAGTTTTTTTTTTTTTTTTTTACGGTTTCATTTCAGAAGTTCGAGTTTCCAAAACTCAATCTTTTGGTCTCGGTTATATGAAATTTGAGATTTTGGGGATTCGAGCTTCTGAAGTGAATCCATTTATTAACATGTTCTCCTGCACTCAAATGCTTGGTCATATCTTTTTTGCAGATGAGCCCTATCTGTAATACATGTTATCAGTTTACTTATTTTTTTAGTAATCTGCGTACAGACTATAGTACACCTCAGATGAAAAAGATAGATCTGAAAGATACAATCAAAGCAAGTATAGGTCCAGGACTGAGCCCTATGGGATACCCCGACTGTAACCAAGGATTTCAACTGTCCAGTTGCTGTATGATACTTGACATGTCCTGTTTGTAAGCCATGCAGTTATCCATCTTATCAAGAGTACAGCAATACCTATTTGTCCTGAATTACTGATCAGTGTTTTGTGTATGACCCTATCAAATGTTGAAGTTAAATCTATATAAATTACATCACAGCACATGTTTTCATTTATATCTGTTATTATATTGTTCTAGAACATCATGTTATAGGCTGCAACAGATCTGTTTTCAACATATGCATGGTGATACATGATTTCAAGTCCCAGCCTTTCCAGTTCTGACAATAATTTATCCAATATAACATCCATTATTTTTCCACAACATGAAATTAAGCTTACGTGTCTCTATCAATCTGGGTTTGTCCCACTTTCCTTTCCCTTAAATACAGGTTTATAAAGTGCATGTCTCAAATCATGAGGAATCTCTCCATATTTATACAACCTAGTAAATAACAGCTATAATGGCACTGTTAGTTTATGGCAAGGTGTTCTCAGGTCATTATTACCAGTTCCGTCTCCTTCCAGTACTTTTTGTTTGGATCAAGTTTGCCTAATTCTTTTTTCAATATAATCTAATTTGGTTTCAGTATCTGAGGTTACCTGGATGTCAGTAGGACAATTTACACTCCCTTTCAGAGCCAAACTGCTTCGCATAAGATTTTGTAAATATGTCTATAATCTGTTGTGTCTGAAAACAAACTTTTGAATCTACTCACACTTTATCAGTTTGCATGTCTTTTCTCCTACCACATCTTATGTATATATAAAATGGTTTCCTGTTATGTTTGATATCATTATATAAATTTCCTTCAAATTTTTCTTGATCTTGTCTCATGCTATGTTTAATTTGTGTTTCCAGCTTGTTTATTTCAGTTTTTAAAGTCATAGTTCAAGAACCTCTTTTCCATTTTTTATGTTTTTTGTCTCTTACCTTAATCAAGTATCTTGTTCTTATGGAAATATATCCTCCTGACATAGTGAGCCTGGATCCTGATGTTAAACATTTTTTTTTAATTTTTTTTGCATTGAAACAATTTTTCTTTCAAAGCTTTCTACATTCCTTCTGCAGTTTTTCCATGGAACGCATCACTCTGATTAGTTTTACATAGTAACTGTTTTGCCCCCGTATAATCTATTATTAATCTTCTGTGCATTGGTTAAGCTTTCAGTTTAGCAGAATTATCTAGCAAGAAATTAACCTTTATAACCCCATAATCACTGCACATTAACAATGGTAAAACTTGACATGAGGTAACAGTAATTTCTTTAGGAAGATAAACAATGTCTAGTATGTTCTGTTCCCTGCTATGCTTTTTTTTACAATTTGAAGGAATTGTTGTTCCTAAACATACATTGTAAATTTATTTAATATTTGTTAACTGGAAAAGTCTGACTTGGACAGAGCCCATTTTCAGCGGAGGCCTGGGGAGAAATGCTCCAGACACATGTCTTTGGAATGTGGGAAGAAATATGAGCACCCAGAGGAAACCCATGCGAATGCAAGAAAGACATGCAGACTCCGCACAGAAGGCACTCTAGCTGAGAATTAAACTGGAGAACCTCTTGCTGTGAGGCAACAACTCTAACCGCTGCACCACTGCACCACCTATTTCTCTACTTACTGTATTTTTGTTCTGGCCATAGCTAGAGTAGGGTGAAGGGGCAGCTGCACCAGGTACAAAGTGCTAAGGGGCATGATAATCCAGTCCTGATTGGTTTTTAGTGCATACTGGCATTTGAATTTGTAATCAAAACCAAAGTGCTGCAGCATTCCACATGAGGAAGAGTAGAAACTGTACAATCGTAGAAGGTGCTTGTCACAAATGTAGCAAGCAGTTTGTCACAGTTTAAAAGATGAAAAAAGCTGGGTTTTTTTTTTTTTTTTTTTTTTGAGGGGTGCCAAATCAGGGATGGGACTGGGTGAAAAAAAACAGTTCAGACCATCATCATTAAAAAAAAAACTCTTAAGATGCACCTCACAAAATCTAGAACTCTATAATTTCTGTGAAATTAGTAGTCTCCAGACTCTCGGCTCAATCCAGTTACTTTCTTCAGACTTAAATTACAATAGTATCTTGGTCAGTTACAGAGTGTTAAATGCATGGGAGATGGGGGCTAAAAAATAAGACAAAGTATGAAAAAGCAAGTAAGAATTAATTAATATAGATGGTGTGGAGTCAGGATTATGGAGACATAGGGGAGGGTACTGGAGAAGTGCAGGGGAGACTATTGGATAACATAGTCCATGAAGGCCTTTGCCTAGGCCTCTGTTTTACCTAAGGCTGGCCCTGTTGATTGCAACTAGACATCTAAGATGTATACAGTCAGTAAAGTAACGAAATTGTGTGTGTATACACTGAGGCAGTTTGTGGATGAAAGTGAATGAAGCCATCTGTTATTTGATCAAAGGTAACAGTTGTTGACCTGCTGTTGTACAGCTCTGCTTGCATTACATTTGGTCCCACCCATTCAGTTGCCTCCGGAATGTTGTTTTTATTGGCTGGCATGTGATATATATTGATGCATTACAACTTGTCTGTTCTAACACTATACTGAAGAAGAGTTTGTTGAACTCGAAAGCTTTGTGTGTTATAACAAACTGATGGTTTTGGACCACTGTTTCTCTTGCTTCTACAAAGTTTGACTTTTTGGTCCAATTTTGGCTGCTTAGGCAAATTTTTTCTTGTACTTGCTATGATAATAGTACTTTATAATAATATTTCTTACCCAGCCTGTAAATATCCATCTTGCACTAATATGCAATATCTGAGATTCATAAATATTTGAAATATCACAGCACAAAGCAGCAACGCTGAAGCAAAGAAGGTTGCATTAAGCCAACATTTATGGCATTGTATAACGGAACTGCATTATGAGCTGCCACTGTAACCAAGTCATGGTGCAAAAACAGATAGCGAGCATGTATACCGAGCTGCAGCAGACCAGTAGGTATTTGCATACGACAATATGCTGTGTAGCATCTAAAACGCACTATGCTAAAGGGCAAGGAAATGCAAATACAGGACAGGAGAAAGCACCTTTAGCAACTCAGACATAAAGTCAGCAGTACGGGATGCACAATATAATATAACAGAGCATACTGTCCAAGTTCTGTAACATATCCTGGAGATGTTAGTTACACAGCATGCAAAACAAATTACTACAAACAGAAAGCAAAACACAGTACATGTGTAAGAACCACAAGTTTCCAAATGTTATTGAAGTGTGTATAAGCATTCTGTGTCTGAATAACACATGGTATCAGGTAACATAATATGTAGCCTTATAAATATGAATGTTTTGTAAATATTGTGTTAGACAATGTAGCAACATTTTTGAAATGATAAGGCTTTACATTAGACTAAATATTTGCCTCAGATGTGTGATCACAGATAAGATTATATGCCACATTTGCATTTTGCAGGTCTTCACTAAAAAGGTTTTGAAAATGAACATTGCCTCATCACAGCGTGTCTTTTATTCAAGGTGGTAATAAAATACTGTTTGTCTTTGACTACATATTGCTGTGTAAAGCAGACAGGGTGTATCCCTTATCCAGCCTGTTTCAACATCACTGATTGTCCTATTTCACAATCAGCATGTGTTTCATCTGTTTTCATCTTTCTTTGCTGTTGACTGTGTCTGGCTTTTAAGTCTCATTTGGGAACTGTATACACCAAATAGAAATGTATGTTAAAATATGAACTTAAACATCAGTCTAACTGGAGTCACCCCTTTCATTAGATGTGCAGTGCTCACGTATCCCCTTAGCATCCGGAAAACTTATTTTTTCAGTGAAACACTTTTCATATACTATAGCAATTCTGACAGTTTTTTGCAATGCAGGCCATAAAACTTTGCAGGCTTCCATTGCCTGAGGCCTTAGGGTGTCACGTGTCTATAGCATATTCCCAGATTAATGCAGAACCGTTTAAACCTGAAACTTGTAGCCCATCATCTGCTATAATCCTATTTAAATATCAGCTTAAACACCTTGAAGTTTCAGATTTATTATACAAAGTATACTGATGAGGTAAGCTGTTACATGAAAAAGCAGCTTCTGTCTGACAATTTTCAGGACTAAACTGTAAGTCATAGTAACACTTGAAATGTTGCTCATTGAAGTGTAAGTTTATTTTCTACTTTTTGTTCTGCATCGTGTATAAACTTGTACTCATCCCCACTGACAAACAAACTGGCTTCTATCTCTTCTGGATCTGAATGAATTTCCCTTTTATAATCTGTCCAAAAAAATGGTTCAGTAGAGGTATTTTCTTATTCTATTAAACAGAGGCCATTTTACATCTGCATTTGTCAGATCTCCTGTAGTGCTACTGTCACATAGGCATTGTTTCCCCAAGGGGTCATTCCTTACTCTTGCCTCCCCCACATTATCATAAAACATAATCAGTATCAGTGGAGCAACAGGTAGCACACTCACCTTGCTTTTGGTACACAAGGCTACTGCCTTCTAAAATCTATTAAGCAAATCACCTCAGAAAAACATTCTATTAAAAACATTCTATTGTAATTGGCTTGCCTTCATGCAACTACATTATGATAAAACTGGGTTTTTGTAACCACTTACCCCAAAAACTGTATTCATCTTAATGACATATTTCTTTTTATATATCTTGAAATAGTTTTATGATACTCCTGATTATTGACACTGTATAACATTGTATTGCTACTTAATGCCTTGTAATAATCCTGTAACATTGCTGTTTAATGCTAATTTATAATGAAAATTGTTTAATATGTTGGAGCTTTTCTCCCCGGGCCTTCGCTGAAAACGGGCTCTTCAACTCAGTCGGACAATCCCAGTCAACAAATGTAAAATAAATAAAATAAATTTGATGAATAGGGTTCAATGTTTAGCCGTTTGATGAAAGTTTCATTCGACAGTTAAACATAGACTCCCACTCTTCATATATACCTCTTGGTTTAGTCAGCTATTTACAAGCATTTTTACTTTATTATGACCACATGCTGTTATTCATATGTACCTCTTGGTTTAATCACCCATTTACAAGTATTTTTACTTTATTGTCACCACATGTTGATATACATAATTTCCTAACTTTCTCCCTTATATTATATTCTTTCATTATTGCCCAAAAGGTTTCATGTCCAATTGTGTCAAATGCTTTATTAAGGTCTCCTATCATAATTTTCACCTCTTCTTTTCTGTTCATAATATCATCCACAGTTTCTCTGTCCATTATTAATAATTCTTGACAGCTCTTCCCCTTTGTACTATATATGCTATTTGCGATCATATTTTCCATTTAGTTTCAAATCTCTTTTGTATTATTTTCATAACGATCTTAATCATTATTATTCAATACTATTGGTCTCTATTTTATTTTTAATTCTGGTTGGCATAATGGTTAAGGTGATTACCTTATAAACACAAGGTGCCAGGTTTGAATCTCACATAGGGTAATTGGCTAGGCTTAAAATGGCCCATAAAGGGCAGTTAGCCTAGTATGAATCTATTCTATCTTCCTTCTTCCATATGAATTTAAGTATTCTACTACATAATTCTTTATTTATAAAATCTTCATTTAACTATTCATTCAAAATCTTTAATTTTTTTTGTCACTCCCTTAATTTTTTTATACATTTCATACCCTATTCCATCTGAGCCTGCAGCTGAGTCTATATTTACTTGTCCTAATACTTTATCTAGCTCATTTAGAGAAATCTCCTTTTCCAACTCTTTATTTTCTATCAATGTTAACTTTTTTTTTTTAAAGTTCTCTTTATTGTTTTATTCAACATAGATAACATACATCAAACACTAACGATATGTACACATATAACAAATATAAACAGAACCCTAAAAACTATGTACATTTATACATTGCCCAACTATGTAAAGAGAGAGAGAAAACAATATAACATTTGGTAATACCTAAAGGAAGCATGTAATCAGACTAAAATAAGTTCAAAAAGTATTCTTCAAAAATCTTTGAGAAATGGTTTGTGATTCAAGTTGTAAAATAAGTATTTATGTGCCTTGAGGTGCTTAATAGCTAGGGTCTTGAACACTTCCCACGATAGTATTTGCCTATTTTTCCAATTCAAGGAAATATAATATTTAATTAACATAAAGATAGAGATCAGTACTCTGTAGTTCCTCTCAGGTAACCCTGGAGGTGGGATATGGAGGATAGTAAATTCCCAAGAGAGACTAGACTTTTTGTATCCAATTTTCTCCAATAGAACTCTCAAGGCACACCATAACTTGTAAGTACATTTGCAACTCCAGTAAACATGTAATATATCATCTATTTGATTAGGGCAAAAGTGACATTGAGGGGAGTAGTTGGGACATATTTTATTAAGTATGTCGGGAGTAAGATACGCTTTGTTCAGTATCATGAGCTGAGTATATTTAATTTTTTTTAGGGGTATGAACCTGGAACTAATTCTTATGGCCTTAGAAATCTGATTATGGGTAATAGAAGGATTAAGTTGTAGCCATGAATTGGAAAAAATGAGTTCCTTGTGTGTTTTAAGTGCCATGATAGCTTTATAGGTATTTGAAATCATTTTTTTTTTACTAAGAAACAAGTTCCACAATGTTCTACAGGTTGAGATATCCTTATCAGAAACCAAGGGATTCTCCAAGTAACTATGCACTAATTCTCTGATCTGTCTTAAAATGATTGTATATTTTTTAGGTAAATTCAAATTGGTTCTTAGCTCCGAAAGGGACTTCTGTTTAAAGGGAAATAGATCGGAAATAGAAGTGTACTTGAGAAGGGGGTATTGTTCCAGATTTAGCATGTGCCCATTCATTCTTAGGTTAGAGTTAAGGTGTAGTGGTTGCAGAGTATTAAAGGAATGAATTATATTCAGGGAACTGAAAAGGTTTTGAAGTGTCCTTATACTAAATTTAATGCTTTTTAGTAATTTAACATTGCCCAAGTTTTCTTTGTTCAAGAAAGGTAACGCCGCTGGGTTTATGCTTAAAGATTTAACATAATTATTATAAAGGATGACCCATGCAGGGGCCCAAGGAGAGTGGCTCTTATTGTAGGAGGCAATATTTAGAATTCTACTTCCATTGATTATTTCATAGTATGTTTTAAAGTCAGGTAAACCCAATCCTCCCTGTTCTTTGGGGAAGGTAAGTCTCAAATAACTAATTCTGACTGATTTGGGGGCCCAGATAAATTTAGAAAGAAGAGATATAATATTTCTAAAGAACTTATTATGTATTATAGTCATTGATGCATTAAATATATATAAAAATCTGGGAAGAATGTTCATTTTAATGATGGCTGTCCTGGCCAGAAAAGGAAGCTTGAGTTTAGCCCATCTGTTTAGGTCTCCCCGGATATTCGACCAACATTTTGTCACGTTATCCTGATATTGAGAGGAGTTCCCTTGGGAGAAAGATATCCCAAGATATTGAAGTTGTTGTTTAATGCTTATACTTGTGTTAGCAAATATATTGGGGGATGGGGAATAAATGTTTATCGGAAAAATTAGTGATTTATCTCGATTAGGTTTGTAGTTTGCCAGGTTAGAGAAGGAACTAATGGAGGATAGTATTTTAATCGGATCTGATCCGGGGAGCATAAAGTAAATGTTTAAGTCATCTGCGTATGCAGAGAGATATAGTTTAGTGTTAAAAATAATAGGTGTGTGATGAAATGTTTTCTGTTTGATCAAAAGGAATAATGGTTCAATGTAGAGGTTGAATAATAATGGGGAGAGGGGGCAACCTTGCCTAGCACCGTTGAGAATTTTAATTCTATTAGATATCTGTTTATTTATTTGTAAAATGGTGTATGCACTAGAATATAAGGTTTTAATTGTGTTGATAAAAGAGTTTGGTAAATTGTAAAAAGGGAGACTACTGAATAAGAAATCAGTGCTGATACGATCAAAGGCCCTGGAAGCATTAATTGCTAAAGCATAAAGGGGAGTTTTATTTAAGGAAGAAAGAGAGATCATGGCTTCCAAAGACAGGGTGTGGTCAATTGTTTGTCTGCCCATGATGAATCCAGACTGTTCTGGTGAAACAATGGAAGAAATAACTAACTTCAGTCTATTAGCTAAAATTGTGGCCAAAATTTTCATATCAATATTAACAATAGAAATGGGTCTATAATGCCAGGCTTTTTTGGGGTCATCATTATGTTTTGGTATAAAGATGGTTCTAGAGGCATTCAGGTGTATATCCCTAAAACCAAAGGTAATAATATTGCTATACAAAAGAAGCAATGCTTTAGAGATTTTTGAAGTAAAATATTTATAAAATTCTGCTGTAAATCCATCTGGACCAGGTGATTTATTAGGTTTAAGGCTATTAATAGCCATAGTTATTTCTTGCGTAGAAATTTCTCGGACTAGAAGTTTAGTTTGATTCTCAGTCAGTTTAGGGAAGGTTAAATTGTTATAAAAAACCTGTAACTCTTCCTTATTAGCAGAATTTTCAGTAAGGCCATATAACTGAGAGTATAAGTTTTCAAATAGTCCAATAATCTCGGTAGTACCCTGATATTCCTTCCCCTGATGTGAAATTTTGGAAATAAATGGAGATGATTTATTCATAGCCAGATCTGAGTAATTTGCTGAAGATTTAATTTCATGGAAGTTAATAGATAAAAGTTCCTTTTGCAGCAGAATCATTTGTTTTTCTAGCTCAGAAGTGTGTTTTTGTTGGATTTTGGTTTCTATCTTATGGAGTTTAGAGGTAATATCTGATTCCTTCTTGTTGAGTAGTTTCTTATAGTATGAGGCTTTATCAGAAAACCCTGATCAAGGCAGTCTGCAGGGAGTTACTGGATTGGAGAAATTCATCAAGATAGAGCTCAACTTGTGAGAGGATTTCTACCTTCTTAAGAAGGTTAGGGTTTACACACCACCAAATAGCTATGTTCTTTGAGGATCTTATGTCCTGCCATTGAATAGAGAGAGAAATCCTTGAATGATCGGAAAGGCTGCTGGGGTAACTGGAGAAAGAAATATCCAGGTTGCTGAAGGACGAGGAAATCAGAAAAAAGTACAATCTAGACCAGCTTTTAGCGCAGTTAGAGAAAAAGGTGAATTTGTTATTTTTATGGGTGGTTTTAACAAAGATATAGGGATCAAAAAGGTTAAAGTCATCCTTCAGTTCCGATAAGGATAAGGTTGCAGAAAAATTAAATTTCGCCTTAGTATTTGTCCTATCATTTTTTGGGTCCTGCACTGAGTTCCAATCACCCCCAATGATGTAGTAATGATTAGGAAATAAAGCAAGTAATTTATGAATCTGCATAATGAAATTTTGCTGACCTGAGCATGGGGAATAGATGTTGATAATTAAAATAGGTTTGTCAATAAAGAGGCACGTTGTGACAAAATAACACCATCTACCATCAGTATCCAAGTCACATTTTACTATGTCATATATAAATTTATTTTTAATTATAATAGCAACCCCTGCGCTATTAGATTTGGCCCCAGAAGCTATTATCTTCTTAATCCAAGGTCTTCCCCTGTCTTGGTCCCATTGATTGTCAAAAAGATGGGTTTCTTGGACAAAAACAATGTTAGATGTGGATTTAAGAGTCAAATGCATTAAAAGGTTTTTCTTATTGGTATCTTGTAGCACTTTGATGTTCCACGATTCTATATCCAACATTTACATACAAACCTAAGTAGTTAAGAGAACGGTGAAAGATGGAGAATAAACAATTATCTATCATTCTTAGATGATGGAACAAAAATAAGTGGGCAAGTATAAAAAACCCTTCCTGCTTTAATCCCATGCCTAACCACCACCCTCTAAGCCCGGAAGGAGCTGGGATATTAAAGAATAACACAAAAAATAGTAACCTTTTACGGCATTTCTTGGGTCTCCCCCGAGTGGAGAGACAGTTAAATCCCAGAAATTTATTCCTAAAACACCAGAATCTAAAATGCATAACAATCCCAAGCAGTACCAAAATACACTCAAAGCTCAGCTATAGTAATGTTCTAAGCATATGCTTGACCAACTAAATGTGTGACAGTTAAGATAAGCCAAGGGGGTTGGCAAACCAGGTTTAATTAGTGTTTAGCTTAGGGTTGCACTCTTTATAAACATCCTGTTGTTATGTAACTGCCACTAGAATCTGAAGGGGAGAGGCATCTATCCCCACAGTGACAATTAAATCTTGTAAGACATGTATATACTATTAGTAACTACTTTAGTCCTCTATGTTGAGAACAAAAATACTATATTAAAACAAAGGAAAAAGAAAAGGAAAGAGAGATTAGCATATTTCTACCGGCTTACTGACAGTCCTGATTTTGAAAAAGCCATTTGTGCGACTCCGTTAATAATTCCTGTATTGAGAAGGGTACCTAAGCATCTTGATCCTATCAATCAGTAAATACATCCTGTGGTCTCGTAAGATGGCACCCTCAAACCCGATCTAAACAGGAAAAAAAACTAATATTAACCCAGTAGCAACATGAAGATTGTCCCATCACATTTGAATTAAAAATAATGAAAACTATTACTCATCCACAAAGTGAAGTTAAGAGTAACACATAAGAAATATCAATAGTTTCTACCTTGAGGTGTGATAAGTACCCTGAGTGCCATATGCTGCATTAAGCATCTACCACCTGGCGAGAAATGCGGTATAAGTATGAGGACATGAACCGAATACTGGTTAATATAAACAAAATAACTCATCTAAGCAATGAGCTTATTTCTAAGTGCAGGGTCAATAGAAAGGATCTGAGTGGGGTTGGTTAAACCTTCAGGTGATTAATAAACAAAACAGTCACCAGATATAAATCGGGACACGAAGAACCAGCCGTAGAGCTTAACTCAACATATTGCATTGTCAGTTTTCCTGTCTGTTGTGGTTGGAAAATAGAAACTACTTCAGAGCGCCTAAGAGTGCACACACTTTGGTCTGACTAATACAGAGATCAAAGAGATATTATTGACTTTACCTGGCCATAAGCTAAACCAATTGCTCTAATAAATGTGTTTTACAACAAAAATAAAACCTGCACTCTAATATTTCATAGTGCGCTAACCACACAGCGACCAAACATATTGAGCAAAACGGCTTATACAATTCATTATGGTGAAGTAAACACATTGTGCTTATATTCACAGTAAACAAGAGGGTGATATATGCTTAGTCAAGACTGCCTCTTACATACACAAATCAGTAAGTTACTCGTAGGATCAACAAGACAGTAAATCACATATTAGTGAGGCAGCTTATTTATAAATGTGCACAGATTCAAGTAACTATGAAGTAGTTTGCAGATTCTTAAATGGAATGCTTTGCAAATTTGTACATTATACAACCAGGCGAGAAGCTCCGTTTTATAATAACTGACATTAGAGTGTAACACCTTGTATAAGTATCATATAGCAAAGGCTGAAGTTATGGAACAAATAAACTAAGCACTCAAAGAGCACAACCTACACGGATTGTGTCCACATCGACTGTCCAGAAGGGAGAGACATCCAATTAATGAATAATTAAGCTCCTTATCTGCCGTTAGTTGTCTGCTGACAATGCAGGGCTTCTCGAGTGAGTGGAGCCCTAAAACGTAGATAGAGCTGTTGTAAAGCAATCCAGTAAAAACATAACAGCAGTATCACTTTAAGAAAGCGAAAGGGATCATGGTAGAAGCAGGGGTGAAAGTTCCTGAGACTAACATCCAACATGGAGGATATTTAGCATTGCAACTGCATTCCGAAGGGAAAGCACGAGAGAGCAGGACTACAAAATGGCCCCTTTAAATGCTGAGATGATCACCGTTCAATACATCGGACAGAAATGATCCAGAAACAAGACCAGGGGAACCTTTTGAGACTATCGATCATGCGATGCATAATACTTTAGGTAAGTTAATGCTTTATAGAGCAGGACCAGGACTTTCTTTAAATACTTGATAGAATATCGTTGAGGCTTCCTTGGTGTTCTGAGCAGATAACTTGGATCCTAGGTGATGAAAAATCAAGGTATTAGGATATCTCATTTGGAATCTTATTTGTTTCTTAATTAAATAAGCGCAGAAAGGAGCAAGCTTTTGATGTTCTATCTTAATCTGAGAAGGTAGATCAGATCAGAGAGATATTTTAGCTCCATTCCATTCTATAAACTTTTTGTTTCGAGCTGCTATTAGTAGTTTGCTTACATGTTGATAATTAAGTATTTTCACATAAACGGATCTCGGCTTTGTTTTGTCATACGATGGTCTTAGGGCTCTATGGGCTCTTTCAATTATTATCTGGTCAGAGAGAGGAGATTTATCCAGGAAAATGGAAAAGATTGCAGATATGCTTTCCAGCAATGCGAGGTTGTCTATATGTTCCGGTATGCTTCTTAGGATAATGTTGTTGCGCCTAGACCTAGGTTCTAGGTCCACTAATTTCTGCTGCATGTCCAGAATACTTAGGGCACTAGACTTTTGTTCTTTCTGTAGTTGTTCAATTTTGATCTTGTTGTCAAAAATCTTAGCTTCTGTTTTGTCAGTTCTAGTGAGTATTTTGTCAATTGATTCACCGAAAGTTTTAAGCTGCTGTGAGAAGCTTTGAATTGCAGTTTGGATAGGCTGCAGGGCCAGTTTTAAGTCCTCCATGCTGGAAGGATCAGTTTTCACTTTAGCAGGTGGTTTTGTAGTTTCCTGTTGCTTGGTTGTTCTAGCCCTTTTAGAAGTTGTATCTTCCTCTGGTGATGAAATAGCTGAGAATTTAGCTTTAGTACTTTGTGTTTCCATGGAATCGAGTTCTTGTGACATATCAAAAGGAGGGAAAAAAAAATTCCTTTTCTTATCTTTCTTCTTTTTAACTCTCTTATTTTCAGGTGAGTGTAGGCCCCAGAGCCCCAGGCCACATGGACAGCCGGGAGCAGAGAGGAATGCACACAAGATCAGAGTTAATCCTTTGAATAAGGACTTCTGTTCCCAAAACTGGATGTAGAGATTAGCCTCAGGTAGGTAACTTAATGCTGAGAAAAGATTATTATTCGCTCGTTTTACTTCCCTCCCAAGGAATAAGGATGTTAAGTTAATTAGAGTAGTAGAGCTATAGAGTTACACTGCTTATAGGACAGCAGCCATCTTAGTTCTCCCCAATGTTAACTTTTTTACTTTCCATGTTTTTTGACTACGTTCTTTTTTCTTTAAACATTTATTGAATACATTGTACTACACTGTTCATAATTTTTTTCCTGAGTTCTTTCTATTTCTCCTTTTGCATTTTTTATTTCTCTCATTACACTACCATCTTATTTTACTAATCTGTTTAAGTAGCTGAATACTTCTTCTCTTTTTCTTTGTAAAAAAAATGTCTTTGCTTATATAAACAATTCTTGTATTTTTTCTTGATTTCATTCATATAATTCTTTTTCTTTGTTAAAGTATTTTCTATCATTATGTTATAAATCTTCCAATGCATCATTATATGTTCTTTTGTATTTTTCTTTCTCTGTTTTCTCACATGATATTACCATGCCCAAAGACTGTTAGAGACCCTCTCTTCTGCATCGACCTAGTATGCATGTCCCCCATATGTTTAGGAATATTGCCACTGGACAGTCGGTGTGTATGTCTAGATTGAATGTTAGGGACAGTGATTTTGTTAATGACTTGGATAAATTGAACAATACCCTTAAAAAAGGGGATATAAGAATGATGAGATACAGTTAGCTAGGTGTAAGGCTGTGGATTTACAGTCTACAGAAGCTAAACCATTTTTCTCTTCATGCAGTGTTGAGTAGATCTGTTAATAAAGGTAATAAATCTCTTTCAGTCCCCATGGACTTTAGTTTAGATACTATTGCCCCTAAGCATATTATAGCTAAAAATTGGAATATTTTAACTAGTGACCCAGCTCTACAGGAGATTATTGGTATACATCCTAGTTTTTATTATAAGAATAATACATCTCTTAAGCGTATGCTATGTGACCCCCAAATGCAGGATGGTTGAGAAGAATAGATATGAGGGACATGGTATGAGGAAGTATTATAATTGTGCTTTTTGCAATTATCTAGACACATCTGCTAAATTTATACCTCTAGATATAGGCAGAGAATTTAGTTTTCCAGTCAATGCAGATTGCAATACAAGAAATACAGTTTACTTGGCTCACTGCATCTTATGTCATTTGTTTTATGTCGACAAATATAATAGGAGGCTTAGAGAAAGGATCCGTGATCACTTATACTGTGCAAGGAAAGGGTCTAAATTCAGTGCTATTGCTAAACATATGTTGGAAGAAGATGAAGGACATTCTTTTAAATTTTTGGTTATTGATGTGCTGCACAAAGGCATAAGATTGAGTGATATTGTGAACAATACTGAGACCAGTGAACTACAATGGATTTTGAGACTTAGATCCCATGCAGGCAGGGGCCTTAATGATTACCTCTTTCTGAAGCCTGTGTTCAAAAAGATGCAGGCTAAGGCAGAAATTATTTCCATGTTGGTGATGATTCTGTTATGGTTGCCTGGCAATTAATTGATATTTTTTGAATTTTTATTGGTTGTTTATATTTTTTATTAGATGGTTTAATTATATAATGTATATGTAACTGATGTATGTTGTCTGATGAAGTAAGTTATTAGCGAAAGCACTTACAATAAATGTATTTATTGCTTGTGTTTTTTAAAGTTTGGGGTTTTTTTTGCTCTGTTTCAGTGCTAATTATATAAGGTATATGTAACTGATGTATGTTGTCTGATAAAGTAAGTTATTAGCGAAAGCACTTACAATAAATGTATTTGTTGCTTGTGTTTTTTAAAGTTTGGGGGTTTTTTTGCTCTGTTTCAGTGCTGAAGTGTTTTGACAATATGTTTTATTTTTTATTTCTTTTTGGCACTGTTTGTTTCAGCGGGAAGTGTTTGGTTTGTTTTAATTTTTGTATGTTTTTTAAATATCCACCATTCAGACCAGTTTTTATAAAATGTTCTCATAACGCTATGATCTTTCGATAACAGTATTATTAATCTCTTTTCATCTTCATTCCATGCTTTCTCATTTATCCTTTTTTATTCCTTTGCCTATTTTTATATACTCCTTATTTTTTATCTCTAGCCATATTGCAAGATGATAAGAAAATCTTGTTTCAACTAAGTCCCCTTCTCCTATAACTAAACCTTCTCATACTATAAACAAATCTATTTCAATTCTACACATACCCCTTTTGTTAGTCCATGAATTTTTATCCCAAAGTTTTAACTTGACACATCTTATAACTTCTAACATTGTTCTTATATCATTTCTTTCGTTTTACGTTTGCCTCTTAAATTAAAGTCTCCCATTATAATATTCACTTGTATAACTACAGTCTAAAATCTGATGAAATACGCTTTCCCCTTTCCTTACAATTAGTATAAGTTTATAATGCTATAATTCTATATACTTGTTCTTTACATTTTAAATCTACAATGGTTAGCCGTTCCCATTTTTGCTAAAGTAACAAAAGTTACATCTAATGTCTTTATTTCTACAGAATATGGTTATTCCAGAACATCTCTAATTTCCCAAATTCCAGATTATCTTTCCTCTCTATTTTTTCTCTTTTTGTAATCTTTCCTCATTTGCTAAAAATCATATGTCCCAAATATAATTACATCTACATCACATGTATTACAACACTCCAAAATTCCTAATCCTCTATTTTCTTAATACTATTCACATTTACAGAAAAAAATCTAAAAGTTTAATTTTCCCTTTGATTCATGGTTTTATAAGTTCATGGCTAATTACTAGGCTACCTTTCTTAATAGGCCGTTCTAAGCCTAACCAGTTTCCTTCCCAAAGGGGAGAGTTAAACACTGTACTTTGTGGCTGTGAGTCAAACACCATGACCATTATACCAAGCCCCAGTCTTTAGTTGTATATATTCTTTTTCATCCATTTCCTTTATTTTTTCTTTTGTACTTATCCCTTTAAATTTTTTTACCCTTCTGCCAATAGAATTATTTTCCCCTTTACCACCTCCCAGTTTATATCTTCTCCATCACTTATTTCAGAACCTTCTTCTATGTCCTCTTTATTATTTTTTTATCTAATTGTTCTTCTATTTCTAATACTTCTAAAATGTTATATTTTCTTTTCTTTTTCTTTTTCCTTATTGTTATTTTCATTTTGCAATCCACCCATAAATGTCAAATTTTGTTACATTTATAACATTTCAATTCTCTTTTTTTGCATCATGTCCCGATTTCCCACAAATATAACATTTTCTTTTGTCACAGTTACCTATCAAATGTCCTTCTTTTACACAAAAAAAACATGTTTTGGTTGCTCCAGTGTTTTATAACACTCATATTCCCCTCAACATTTATCACACTTGGTATATGTATATTTTTTTTCTCTTCCTATTTTTAATACAATATTATAATCCCAGCCACCAGTCCATAAACCACTTTTGTCATAAACCTTTGCAATATCCAGTACTTCTTTACAAAAATCTTTCAAATGTCCTTTCAAAGTCTCTCTTTCTAACTCTGTTCAAAATTGTACATGAATTTTCTTTTTTGTTCCCCGGTTAAATGGTTTTATCACATAAAGATTCCATAGGTTACAGTCTTTCTTTTTTCATATTCTCCAAGAAAAATTTCCATTGAAAAAGCAGTCTCAAATATAATGTCACAAAATGTCTCTTTGTTAATAAGAATAAATGCTCTTACCTCATATGCTTTTACCCCCAAAGGAGGTTTTAAATTGCCCCATACTTCATATCTGTCAATGTATTTGTCTTCCTTACTTTGAATTCTTACCACACACTTGCATTTTTTATTTGCTTCTGCCTTTTCTGCTACTCCCCTTTTACCTTCTTTTACTTTCTCTGCATATGTTTTCTTTTATTTCTCACAATTATTCTTCAGAATTGTCTCTGCATCCTCCTTTTCTATTTTTCTATAATGTCACCCTAGGAAACATCTCCTTCATTGTCTGGCTTACTCTGCACCACCATTTATAAGTAAATCATCCCACAACTGTCCAGACTGGAGGGTTGTGATTATACAGCCATGATTTGCGACTCATTTTTCTTTGAAACATTTCCTCAGAATCCTGCACACATTCTCCAGTCTTGACATTTGCTTTCTCCTTCATTTGTTTCACTAATCCATTTTGTTCTCCTCTATCTATCTGCCTCCCTGTTTCTCCTGGCTGCCTCTGCACCTGGAACAAAAACAGGAAGTGCTCCTCCAAAATGGGTTCCACTCACAACAGTGATCAGTAGGGAAGTCCACCAATGCCTATTGAGTATAAATTTGAAGGGTCAGGGCAGTAAGCCTAAAACAGACCATCAAACTCTTGGGGCAAAAAAGAACAAAAGTCTTAAATATTTGGAGCAATAGGCACAGAATGCTAATGTTAAGAACTGGAGAAAAATTGAAGAGCAGCTTGTGGTAGCTGAAAGAGACTGTCATGACTGTTTAGGGCTTATGTTGGAATGCAGTGATATTATAAAAATATTCTCACAACAAAAATCTAAGATCAAAATAGTGCAACTTTTTATTGAGGTGAGCTCATACAACCTGGTTTGCAAAAAAAGAATAATAAGCAGAGACTATAAAGTTCTATAAGAGATTTTTAGTATAGCAATGAAAAGGTTAAGCTAAGATGGGGCAAGAAATTGTCCCACAGTATAGATGTAGACAGGTGGGCACAGATTGCTCTGTCCCTGAGATATGCCACACAACCAAGAAGATTTAGGCTTTTCACATGGAAGCACTTGCACATATATTTTTCTACACTAGACATGCTCAACAGAATGTTCCAACCAATTGAAGGGTTATGTTGGAGATGTAACCAGGGAGTGAGAAGCATGTGGGAATATGTGTTTTGCGACAGCACTGTATTATAAGTGGTAGTTGGCAAACATCTTGGAGAACGTAGGCTACAGTAGAAATAGTCTTACAAAATAAGTCATCCTATTAAACTGGCTAAGAGAGGAAAAAAGCATGTGAGGGCACTGCTGCTATTTTAATGATGGTGATGGCAACAAAAAATATCACCAGACTGTGGAAAAAAGAGAATGTTCTCAAGCAGGAGTGGTCAACAGGCTTATGGGAAAGGTTAAAGAGCTGGAATCATGAAAGGGAGTTGAGCTAGATGTAATGACCATGAAATGGGAATTGTGGAAGAAATAAACATACTAAATTGACAAATGGAGGATAACAGGCTGATTGGATAACCATGAACATTTTCTTTGCCTGATCTGATAAATGCTGTGTGGTTGCTAACAAGAAAGGGTAGAGTGAAATCCTGGTGATATTAGCTGACTGTTAGCCTTGTTATAAATAGTTATACAATAAACTGAGTTAGATTTGCATGGAGAAGTAAATAGATATTTATTTATTTTCTATTTGTTAACCAGGTAGGTAGACTGATCCGAACACCTTTTTCAGCCACAAGTGCAAATTAAGTACATAACAGTATTTGAAAAGTAAAGTAACTTGGGTGCAGAGTGTGATAACCTAAGTGTCGATTTCATACTAATCATTCAATGATGCTAATCATTTATTTCTCAACAAGAACATATTGATATAATCTTCTGTGAATGTGATAAGTGCACTGTGAATGAGGATTGGGTCCAAAGCTGGTATGGTTCTTTGCTTGATTGTGTAAATAAATACGACTCCATGTTAAAAAAATGTTTATGTTGCTGAAAAGGTGTGCCAGACATTGTAGTAAAATTATCTCATGAATTTGCCTCAAACTACTCATTCCCAGAAGTTATTGCTTTTTGGTAAATAAACACAGTGAGGCATAAGGTGATTCTACTGTTATGTATACCATTACTTTATGAATAGAGTCAATAATGTCAATTAACCTAGGATGGCAGGAATGATAATAGGCAAACAATCACAATGATTATAAGATACAGTCATAGGAACTGTAAGATGCTGTGATGAAAGAAGATACTGCCAGCCCATCTAACTGGGATTTTGTAAATAATTATATGTCATTTGTGAATATCAACATGATTTATATAGAAGTGTGACAAAGGGAGGTACTGCCTTCACAGCTATATGCAATTTTGTAAATAATTATATGTCATTTGTGAATATCAACATGATTCATATGAGATGCTTGTGTTACAACTGTATTAGAACTGTATGTCATGTGTATTTCAAACTGGTCTGTACAGGCATGTGTGTCCAAAAAGGTTTTTGCAAAGTGCTTAAAATGTAACCACAGCATGCCCTACTGAAAAAGAACAGAAATGGACATGCACTATTGTAACTGTTTACAATGTATATTTTAACAGTGGAATCGGGAATATAGAAGGTTAACTTCAGAAAAATAGCTGAAATGAAATTACTTTATGGCAGCAAGAAAACACAATGTCCGTGCTGAGAAGTTCTTTGTATTGTCTTGGAAGTGTTTTATTGTTTTATGACTTCCAGGATCTGCCTTAGATCTGGTGAGGGATAAGCCCTTAGCACTTTGCCTGATGACATGAGAATCTGGTTAACAGAGAATGTAAGACAGCAGATGAGTTTGGGGGGAAATGGAAACCTATACCTAGCAAGCAGGGCATCACTGCATAGGAATGGGATACCCAGTAATGCACATGGGTCTAAGGGAACCCATGGTGGCAGTCTAACCCACCCCAACAGAGTCTGCCAGTAGCAGGGGAAGCCTCTAGTTCAGGTACATGGTTGGGATCAAGGGTTAAATGTTTTAAATGTAACCAGTGGGGCCATGTAGCATATAGATGTCTACAGAGGCAAGGTGGGAAACAAAAGGTAGGGGAGCCAGTAAGTGGAAATAACAGAATGCCAGCAGTAAATTGTCTGGAGACAACAAGGGTATCAAACTACCATAAGAGGTTATATCCTATCTTAGTAGATGGCAAACAGGCTACTGTAAGAGAGATACAGCCTCTGACCTAACTGTTGTGAAGCCTGCAATGGTTAAAGAGTAGCTCTACTTGCTTGGGCAGTCTACTCCAGTCAGAGCTTTAGGAGGGACTCCATTCCAAATACCTTTGGCTAGGGTTTACCTTGACTGGGAGGGAGGAAAAGGAAGTAGGCAACTAGGTGTGTTTGAGGATATCCCTGCAGATGTCTAGACAAGGAACAATTTTGATAATGCAGTACCTTGTGTGTATGCAGTTACATGCAGTCAGGCTTGGAAACAAGCACGTGGATCTGGTAGCCTGGGGGGGGGGGGGCAGACAGACTGCATACTTGAAGCCAGGACTGGTGAGATGGTTACTTCAGGATGGGAGCTACCCTGTAGCAGTGAGACTGAAGCTGAGACACAGCTGCTTGTGGGTACCGATGTTCCCTTGGACAGAGTGACTGCAAGGGAAGAGGTGAGTAGTAGTACCCAGGCTGACAGTGAGGCACCACTGTCAGAGGATACCAGACTCCCTGTGGAAGGGGAGCTGGGAAGGGTTATAAAGAGAGAGTTGAGACAGGCCAAAATGTCAGACCCTACATTACAAGACTTGAAGGAGGATAGCCAGTGAGGCACCTGATTTTCAAGGAAAGGGGGAATCTGTATATTGGGACAAAAGGTTATTGTCTAGAGAGTGGACCCCAGAGGGAGGGCTACAGGGTGAGAGAATACAGCAGTTGGTAGTGCCCAGAGCCTACTGTCTGGCAGTTCTAACCATAGCCCCTGATAATCTCTTTACAGGTCATATGGGCATAAAGCTTACAAAGATGTATTATGCAGAATGTTTATTGGCCTGGGATTTCAAGGGATGTAAAAGGGTACTGCAGGACCTGTCAGCAGTGCCAAAATGAATGCAAGGCAGGAGACAAGGCCAATGCTCTTTTGGTAACTTTGACTGTGATTGAAGAGCCATTTCAGAGAGTATCTATGGATATTGTGGGGCCTCTGAGTACCCCAAGTTCCACAGGAAAGAAGCATATCCTAGTGGTAGTAGATTATGCTACCAGATACCTTGACACAGTGGCCCTGTCCTCCATTGAGCCAAAAAAGGTGGCAAATGCTTTGTTAGAGATCTTCAGCAGAGTAGGTTTCCCAAAAGAAACACTGACTGACAGAGGTGCCAATTTCAAGTCAGAACTGCTGACTTGTCTATGAGAACTCTATGGGGTGAAGCACCTAAAGACTACCCCCTACCACCCCCAGACTGATGATCTGGTGGAGATGTTAAACTCCACACTGAAGAGAATGCTACAAGCATTTGCAGACCAGTTTAAGAGGGAGTGGGACAAACATTTGCCCCATCTGTTGTTTGTTTACAGAGAGGTGCCCCAAGAATCCACAGTTGTTTCACACTTTGGGTTGCTGTATGGGCACAGGGTGAGGGGACATCTAGATTTGATTTGTCATGAATGGGAGGGTGAGTGTGAATCCCACAAGGAGTCTGTTGTGGCATATGTCCTAAACCTCAGGACAAGGCTCAGGGAACTCATGGGCTTGGCCCAGGAGAAAATGGCAGAAGCCCAACAGCAGAAAAGGTCTGGTAAGACAGGAATGCTAAAGCTAGAGAGTATGCTGTGGGGCAGCAGGTTATGGTTCTCATTCTAGTCAGACACAAGAAGCTGCAGGCAGCTTGGGAGGGACCCTTCAAAGTGGTAAGGAAGGTCAGTGATGTTAACTACATGGTAGAACTGCTAGGCAGGAGGCAGGGGCACAGATTGTACCAGGTTAACAAGATGAAATCTTACCATGATAGAGAGTCCCTTGTGCTGTGTATTGGCAGTAGACGGCAGGAAGAGTCTGAGAGGGATCCATGGCCACAGAGAGCCAGCTAGCAAAATCCCAAATTACTATGGTGGGGCTAGGATTGCAGGCATATGATCTGACAGTGCAGCACTCTACTGGGGTTAGCAATGCCAAGGCAGCTAGGATCTCAAGACAGGAAATGGGGTAAGGTATTCCCAGATAGGCTTATCCCTCTCAAGCAATGTTTCTCAAGGGTCACTTGAAAAACTAGCTTGAGTCTTTGAGGGGGGGGAGAAGTGTGATGAAAGGAGATACTGCCAGCCCATCTAACTGTAATTTAGTAAATAATTATATGTCATTTGTGAATATCAACATGATTTATATAGAAGTGTGATAAAAGGAGATATACTGCCAGCACAGCTATCTGGAATTTTGTAAATAATTATATGTCATTTGTGAATGTCAACATGATTCATATAAAATGCTTGTGTTACAAGTGTATTAGAACTGTATGTTGTGTGTATATCAAACGTGTTTGTACAGATGTGTGTTGAAAAAGATTTTTGCAAAGTGCTTAAAATGTAACCAGAGCATGCCCTACTGGAAAAGAACAGAAATGTACATGCACTATTGTAACTGTTTACATGTATATTTTAACAGTGGAAATTGGAATACAGAAGGTTAACTTCAGAAAAAATTACCGAAATTAAATTACTTAATGGCAGCAGGGAGACACAATGTCTGTGCTGAGAAGTTTTCTGTATTGTCTTGGAAGTGTTTTATTGTTTTATGACTTTCAGGATCTGCCTTAGATCTGAGGAAAAACCCTTGTCTATGTATTCTCACAGGTAGACGCTAAATGCTATCAGCTGCATCAATGGTTGTTTGCAGCCTGGAAAACTAGGAGTCAGATGATAAGCAATGATGTAATTCTGCAAGTTATCCCAGCAGTAATATTTGAGATATTCATTTGAGAACTCTCTGAGAGAGACTGCATTCTGTATTCTGTCTTTAACCTGACAAGAGACCCATTCACCACACATTTGCCTTGCTCTGACTAAGTAAGTCTAGGGAACAATATACTTCTTTTAGATGTAGTCAGGAATATAGCAACGCTTAGTTTAGATATTTTTTCTTTATTTATTTGAGACTGTCATGCAATGTTGTTTTAAATATTTTTGTGATATTGAACTCTGATGTCACTGTAATTATATACTGAGTATTTTCTTGTTCTTTTATTATTTATTATTAAATATATTTAAACCTTTCATTGTGGCTGATCTTTCTACAGATATTTAAGTTCTGAGAGTATTTGCACATTTATTTGGTGACACTGTGTGGGCCACTCCCAACAGCCTTGCTCATGGTCAAACTACCATTTGTATTAATAGTAATATTACACAATAAGATTGGAACCCTTTGTTAAGGGCCTTAAAGTACCTGATAAGGGGCTCTGATGGCAGTGATAACTACCTTATAGTCTGGGCAGAAGAGGGGCACACCTAGTAAACCTGTGCCAGCCATTCCCAAGTGTGTGTGTGTGTGTGTGTATGTGTGTGTGTGTGTGTGTGTGTGTGTGTGTGTGTGTGTGTGTGTGTGTGTGTGTGTGTGTGTGTGAAACATATATCCAACAGTGTGTGCATCAGCTACTTGGGCAGGGGCACAAATCACTGGTTGGACAGAGAGAGTGTTGGAGGGCTTGGCTTAGGACCTTGGCTGAGGACTCAACTCTATAGCTGTGCCAGTGGGGAGTCTTATTAGGGATCTGGAGAAAGAGGGAGAAACCAGCCCAGGATTGACAGTGGTCTCTGTGTGCTCTTAAGGGAAATTGGACTTGATGCAGAGATCTGCATCTGGAAATACTGTGTGTGTACCTTGTCATCCTCAGAGTGCACGTCCCCCACTGGTGCTCCCCCTCTTTTTTCCTTAGGAAGTAAGTTTGCTAAAACTCACACTTGTTTAGATACATACATAAAATCATTTTTAGCTTAGGAATAGTAATTTGTAAACTATATAGATAGTACATCTGCTGACACCCAGCCTTCTCAAAATGATTTAGTGAAATTTGTACTATAAAACAAATCGAATACCATGCCCTTGTCTCTTCTCTTGCCGATATATTCATTGGATATTAAAATATATGTCTGTGATTATAATCTGTGGAGACTGCTGATCAATACATTTAAACAAAGTAAGGGGATAGCTCATCATTGCTTTGTGATTTGAAAATATGAAAATATGAACTAGCTATGTAAGATTGAATGCTATCATCTAAGATTTAAGTTTATTCTGGGCATGTTTTCAGGCCAGATAAGGTATAATATGCAATGTTTCCCATAAGAATTTCTCCAGCTCTTGACCAAAAATGTTAACCCTCAGTTGTTAGCATCGGTGTATTTTAGATTTATTTTAGTTAAACCTTTTATCTTTAAATGTAAGCTCTTGTCTGATTTAATTTGTTTTATTCAGAGTGTTTTCAGGGAAAGATGCACAAAAACAGCATGCAGACAAAACAATAAAGTAACTACTGTTTCAGAAGCACTGACACTAACATGCAAAGCAGTAAGAACTTTTTCATTTCAGTGATACTTGAAATGCACCTTGTGCACAGCGTACATCTCAGCTTTGTGGCATCATGTGGCCTCACTTAGAAAACCAAAGTGGGTCAGCAAGGTGAGCACATGTGCACAAGTAGGATTTAAAAGCAAGCATGTATATGGCAATGAATGTTTAATAAGTAGAAACCCTCAAAACAGCTCAAGTATGTTGTCTGTAAATAAAAGTCAAACATTGCTTGTCACGTACCCACTTAAGGTGCACAGAATACTGTGAATAGATCCATTTTCTCTTATAACCCCTTTCCAAGTCCACCTATCAGCCTCCATTAGTATCTGATTACTCCTTTCATTTTCTCCATTATCATGGCTGCATCATTCCATATCACTTGGTGGGTTTTTTTCCAATGGAGGTTTGCTTTATCAGGTATATATCTCTTTTCTACCAGCAGAGAGAGTTGAGGCAGTCACTGGAAGGTGACCATACTAGGCACACTCAGCATTTTTCTACACCATAGTTCTTCTCATTTTGATAGCTGTGTAGCATAAAGCAAAAGTGGTACAACATCACCAAGGTGTGGGTGCATGCATCCACACACCCAGCCCAGCTATAATGTATATGAATTGCTTGGGAAACAGTAGCTGTGTCTCTGATGATCCTGGCATGAACCTGAGCTTGTATTCCAGTTGGTGGCACTCGTGTACAATGACCTTGTCACCAGGTTTCCATTGGTGTGAGGAAGGCTGTGGTTGGGTGGTTATACCCATTCCTACCCAGTCAACTACTCTGACACCCAGTCTCATTAATCAAGCCCAGGTCAGCTACGCTGTAGTCAGGGCTTCATCCCCCTGTGCTATACAACCAGCTTGTGCAAACCATATCTGTTAACATTCCTGAGAAACCACAAGGTAAGCTAGGAACACATAAGCATCAGCATAACAGCCTATTACATCACAGAAGTATGAACTACAGTAGGCTGTGCAATATGTTACATGTAAGATACTGTTAGGCTAATGAGATGTGGTGAAAGGGTTGCATTTCATGTCTTTAAGGAACATGACTATATTGGCCTATTGGCATATTAGGAGTAGCACAGGGCAGTACATTTCATCTGTGGCATTATTGGCCCTGATCATACATGATGCCTGCCAAACTACTGCCCAGCACCCATCTGTTGATGTGGTCCTTGCTGCTTGGCTTGTCAGACAGGTGAGCTGCCTCTAACTCCACTATGTTCATAAAACAGATGGTTTCTCTCTCCCACCACCTTGGTGCTGGGGTACCTATACAGTAGATAAGCAGGTTTACAAACATCAAATGAACTGTTAGTAACTAAAGTGGAGTGTGACACATATTTTTATAATAGGATGCAACCTTAAGCCACAATGGCGACTCATGAATAATGCTCTATAAGATGCGATAACACACCACATTATACAATACTGAATGCTGGAAATGAAAAAAAGTTGAATTACCTCACAAAAAGGGTTTGCAGCTTTATCTCTCAAACTGGCATGTTCAGTTTGTATGGAATTACAAGAAATGTATCTGTCTGCGATTCAAAATCATTATAGGTTCATAGGTTCATAGGTAAGTACTAGGCTATTGGCCCTAGGGCCTATATAAGCCTAGCCAAATGGTACCCTGGCTTTTGCCACCAAAGAAAATGATATTAAGTAGTTAATGACCCTAAGCAACATGTATGGTGCATTATAGTATAAGTTTGGTATGGCTACATATAGGTTTATATGTAAATACTAAGCCAGCAGCCCTCATGGGTCATTTTAAGCCTAGCCCATTTCCGTTTCAAGGGTGAGAATCAAACCCTGTACTTTGTGTCATGATGTAAACACCTTAACCATTATGCCAGAGTGTTTGCTGAGAATTTGTTATAATGTTACCAGACAGTGGCTGCATGTAATTGTTCATGCTGCACTGTACTAGTGCATGCTATCTTGTTGTATTCTGTGCTAGGAAATCCATTACTGCCCTACTGTATGTGATGCATACTCATTGCTGTACTGTTCAAGACATATTTTCTTGCTGCTCATAGGAAACTAAGACTGACAACAATTATTTTTACAGCTGCATCTATGTAGACACACTCGGAATATCTCTGGGCACAAGTCACACAGGATCTCAGTGCTGGTGGTGCCCATGCATTTACTGCCCAAGCATGGCAAAAAACTGACCAATATTAATTATATTAAGTAGATTTATGCCCATTGTTTGGTCCAAATAGCCACTGCTGGAGACAAAGATAGGTGTCATTCCATACACTAAAGGAGGAAGAGGTCCAGACATTTATAGTAAGGGAGTCATACAACCTGTTGAGATATCAGTCACACTACCTGGACAGGTGTCATTCATGCTACCTGGAGAGATATCAGTCACACTACCCGGGGAGCAATGTGGAAGAAAAATATCCAGATAGTTCCAATAGTAGTAGGAGCAATGGGTCTTTTAAAAAAAGAATCTACAATCGTATTTAGATATGTTACCAATCCATGTAATCCCATTCAAATTGCAGAAGGAGTCATGACTGGACACATTGTGGGTGCTACAAAGAGTACTTCTGGCTGACATCAAAGAGTGAAACAATATTAATTTCATGAATTTTAACCGTACTTTGACTTAGGAATGGGGTCCATTCCCATCACAGTATTAGAAACCCAAAAGATTTGGAGAAATTTAAAAGGGAGGTACAGTCACACTACCTGGAGAGGTATCAGTCACACTACCTGAGCAGGTATCAGTTATGGTGTCTGGAGAGGTATCACTCATGCTACCTGAAGCAATATCGGTCATGCCAGCTGGAGAGGTATCAGTCACATGACCTGGAGAGCTATCAGTTGCACTACCTGGAGAGAGATATCAGTCATGCTATGTAGAGAGGGATCATTCACACTACCTGGAGAAATATCAATCATGCCACCTGTAGAAGTATGAGTCACACTACCTGGAAAGATATCATAACACCATGATTGGTAGTGGAATTTTATAGCGTTGAGTTGCCAGCCTGGCACCCAACCTTCCACAGAAGGTATGATATATACCACAGGTATCAGTCACACAACCTGGAGAGCTATCAGTCAAACTATCTGCAAAGATATCAGCCACACCACGTGGAGATGTATCAGTCACACTACCTGACCAGGTATCAGTCATGCCACCTGGGGAGGTATCAGTCACACTACCTGGAGAGATATCAGTCACACTACCTGGAAAGGTATTAGTCACACTACCTGGAGAGCTATCAGTTACACTACCTGAAAAGGTATCAGTCACACTACCTGAAAAGGTATCAGTCACACTGCCTGGAGAGGTTTCACTCATGCTACCTGGAAAGATATCAGTCACACTACCTGGAGAGGTATCAGTCACAATAACTGGGGTGGTATCAGTCAGGGCAGCTGAAGAGGTATCAGTCACGTTACCTGCAAAGATATCAGTCACACTACCTGAACAGGTATCAGTCACACTATCTGGGGAGGTATCAGTCACACTACCTGGGGAGGTATCAGTCACACTATCTGGGGAGGTATCAGTCACACTACCTGGGGAGGTATCAGTCACACTACCTGGGGAGGTATCAGTCACAATAACTGGGGCAGTATCAGTCAGGGCAGCTGAAAAGGTATCAGTCACGTTACCTGCAAAGATATCAGTCACACTACCTGAACAGGTATCAGTCACACTATCAGTCACATGACCTGGAGAGGTATCAGTCACACTACCTGGGGAGGTATCAGTCACACTACCTGGAGAGGTATCAGTCACAATAACTAGGGCGGTATCAGTCAGGGCACCTGAAGACCTATCAGTCACGTTATCTGCAAAGATATCAGTCACACCACCTGGAGATATATCAGTCACACTACCTGGGGAGGTATCAGTCATGCCACCTGGACCTGTATGAAGTTAATATTTCATTTGGTTCTGCAGGTAAATGTGTCTTATGGAGTACATCTTTCAAATGGTAAGTGTGAATATGCTGCCAAAATGTGCATGCCTGTTTCCCATATTCTGAGAATACTGTGGTATATATCATCCTTGTGACCATGTTGGCATGCCTAGAATATATATGAACACAAACCCAGGAGTAGTCACAATAGTCCATCTATCAGCATCTGATGGACTATCTGAATGGTGCTCAGTGTCAACCTTTTTTCTCCTGAAATGCTCCAGTGTGGACTGTTCAGCAGGCAGTGCCATTATTTGCCCCCCTTCCAGTAGTGCTTTTCAGAGTGTGCTAGCAGCAGTGTATGTCACACTTTCTGATGCATTATTAGTTACAGCAGTCATGTACATTACTTTGTGCCCGGTATGGTGGAGACTTTATAGTGACTATTTGTCTAGTAAGTATGTGGTGACTACCATGTCTCTTCATGTCTTAGCCTTTATACTTAAGTATTGCCACTGTAACCATTAACATAGACACTATGCACATGAGAAGAAGGGCAGTGAGACCACAGTGCCATCTGGTATGTGGTCCATTATACCTGCACTTGCTGTAGAATAAGGTGTTTGCAACACATGACACCACCACTGCTACTGAATTATATATATATATTATTTATATATATATATTTACGCACACACACCTGTGCGCAGATATGTCTGCTCACACATGCCTGTATACCTTTTTCTGACTTACTACTTAAGGTTAATCGAGCACGTCTCATTTTGAGGAAACCAAAAGGTAAGTGTAGTGTGACTCACAATTTTCTCAAAAAACTGAATAACCAGTTTTATCAAAGAGAGGGTCACACTACAAGAGGTTTATCTTCTTTCCTCCAAGGGCAGGAAACACAGATTTGATAAGATTTATAGCAGAGATATAGGGGTTACATGGCAGCATTTTGAACATTTCATTCAGATGGACTTTCATGCAACTTCTTCTGATCCGAAGTCCATTTACACAGACTTGTATAAACTGGTAGGATACCTAGATAATGTGTGGTACTGTCTACAGGTTTTGAAATTAATATACGTATTTTCTGTATGGACAGTTTATCCTACATGACAAAATCTAGGGGTTATTGATGAAACATTTTCTGCTAGTAATATGAGTCTTAGAGCTTTTATAAATCTTTGATATTATCTCCTAGTAAGCAAATTATGAAACATTAGGAGAAATACAGCTAAGTCCACATAGGTTCATGGTACGAAATTGTTACTAGTAGTCAACAATAGTAAGAAAAAAAAAATATATATATATATATATATATATATATATATATATATATATATATATATATATATATTTTGCAGAGGTTTTCTGGTTCGATTCTTGGCTGGGGTGCATCCTGTGCGGAGTCTGCATGTCCTCCCTGTGGTCACGTGGGTTACCTCTGGGTGCTCCAGTTTCCTCCCACATCCCAAAGACATGCTGTAGGTGGATTGTACACTCTAAATTGGCCCTAGCCATGAGTGTGTGTGTGTGTGTGTGTGTGTGTGTGTGTGTGTGTGTGTGTGTGTGTGTGTGTGTGTGTGTGTGTGTGTGTGTGCCTTCTGTGGAAGGTTGGGTGCCAGGCTGGCAACTCAACACTATAAAATTCCACTACCAATCATGAGCGGACAGGTGATCTGCTGTGGTGACCCCTAACTGGGAAAAGCCAGAAGAAGATATATATATATATATATATATATATATTATTACTATTTTTTTTCAGAAAGGCACAACTAAAGAATTGATTTGTATGTGTTTGTATATTTCATTATGTTAGTTGATCTGATGAAAAAAAACTGTAAAACAAATAGTTTGCTTGCTAGTAACAGTAAATGAGAGTGACCATAATGGAAATTATAACAGGTTAGACAGGCAAGGATTGACCTAAACAATCTCTCTGCCTGTACTGACGGAATGTATTTCAAAACCTGGAAATGTCACATAATGACATTTGAATAAACAATAAAGGTGGTCAGGCAATTTGAGTTGAGTGTCAGAGTAGTACAACCATAAATGACCCAAAAGTGTTAGCTGCTTGAAAATATAGTCCTACATGAATGTTGTCTGCAAAAGGAAATGTAACACAGTGGGCAATTAAACTTAACATAAAAAGCAGGAAAAGGAAACAACTCATTGTTGTAGATGTTTGTTTTGAACTGCTTTAATAACATGCAACAAAGCCCTAGATATGATTTTACAAAACTGAATCTAACATGTAGAATAGAGTAGTACACAACAGAGTTAAAACTTCTAACTGAAATGACTTTCCATGAAAGATGGGTCTAGGTGAGCATAATTGACTGATATCAAGGAACTTTTAAGTCATTAAGACTGTATATAAGATAAATTATATTCAAGAATTTGATAACAAAGATAAGAGAAACATATTTAAACAGACACAGCAAAGTGAAGTGGATAGAAAAAAAATTATATGACTTGAAATCTGTACTGCTAAACAGAGCAAAAACTACAATAAGCTCTTTCAACTCCTCATTTAAAATATGTTTGATATCACTTATTCGTCCAGGTCCAGAGATGTCATTGTTCCATTGTATTTGGTATTTATTAGACCTGCAATTGAATACAATGCCCATTTGGCATGTACCTGTCCAAACACTTGACATAGCTTAAATGTCCACAGTGTTTTCTCACCAAGAAAAGCAAAGGTCTAAATCATACGAACTGCACTGATAGTCTCAAACCTGGTCACTATTCTCATTATAATATAGGTTAGTGTGGTGACGTTTGTCTTGTGTACAGATCCTCACCAGATCCTAGCCCTCAGACCAAATGCACATTCATAGGTCCAATGGGGGCATAAACACCTGCTCAAGAGATCTTAATCTCTTCTGCAACATAAATAGAACATGCTGGAGGCATAGATATATATCACAGAGAATTCCACTTCTTTGGAATTGACTCTCCACATAAAACGAAGAATTTATCTTACTCTTCTCAAATGTAATCTGGGTGAATGGATGAGAAATTATAAATTCATCACTGGAGTAGTACCCTTGCCCCTTATGGAAAGGGGTAACATGTAAATATTCTGCCTGCTCTGAGTTATTCATCTTTAAATTACAAGGATGAAAAGCATCATGGGAATGCATGATTACGTTTCTAAAGATCTTTTAGGATCCAAAGCCAAGCAAGAAACTATGAAACTGAAAGCTTTTATTTATTTACTTTAAGCTTTGTTACCCACGTAAGTGAACAGGTCCTGGAACAATTTTCAGCCATGACCCAGGCCACAATGATGAAAACAGTAACAAGTAAGAGACGCACTTAGGAATACCAAGTGAAAAAACATTGAGTGTGATAGTGAGTAAGTGAAACATTAAACAACATTTACAAAATTGCATGCATGGTTAATGCTTACAGATACACTGTAAACTTCATTAAACCTAGAATTGTATGTAAGCATATTACACAGCTCTGTAAGATGTTACTACAGTGTAACAGAGTAAGAATCAGTTTGTGAATGTTGCATACTGTACAAAAAAACAGAAAAGGGGGTAATTATATTTGTAACTCTCTTGTTGTCCTAAGGTATTATCAAACAGGCTAAGACTGCAAATTTTGAAATGCAACCACCAGTACAGTGGAACTTAACTAGTGGGTTCACCTTTGTCTCTGTAGCACTTGCATTTGCTTTCTTTGGACATATGGTCTTTGAGTGTTTTCTTGAAAGTCAGTAGATGGTCTGCTTTCCTAATGTTCTCTATCAGATTGTTCCAGACAGCTAGAACTATTTTGCAGAAAGCTCTTTCACACATACTAAGTGTAAATGGTGGCTTATACAACTGAATATCATCATTATTTCTTCTTCTTCTTCTTCTGCTTTTGGCTGTTCCCGTTAGGGGTCGCCACAGCAGATCATCTGTTTCAATTTCTTTCTGTCCTCTGCATCTTGCTGTGTCACACCAGCCACCTGCATGTCCTCTCTCACCACATCCATAAACCTTATCTTAGGCCTTCCTTTTTTCCTGTTACCTGGCAGCTCCATCCTTAGCATCCTTTTCCCAATATACCCAGCATCCCTCCTCAGCACATGTCCAAACCAATGCAAACGGATCTCTCTGGCTTTGTCTCCAAACCGTCCAATCTGAGCTGATCCTCTAATATACTGATTCCTAATCCTGTCCATCCTCATCACACCCACTGCAAATCTTAACATCTTTAACTCTGCCACCTCCAGCTCTAACTCCTGCCTTTTTGTCAATGCCAGCATCTCCAACCCATATAACATAGCTGGTCTCACTACCTTCTTGTAGACCTTCCCTTTCAATCTTACAGGTACCCATCTGTCACAAATCACTCCTGACACTCTTCTCCACCCACTCCACCTTGCCTGTACTCTCTTCTTCACCTCTCTTCCACACTCACCATTACTCTGAGCTGTTGATCCCAAGTATTTAAGCACCCTTACCAGCTTTACTCCCTGCATCCTCACCATTCCTCTATCCTCCCTCTCATTCACACACATATATTCTGTCTTAGTCCTGCAGAACTTCATTCCTCTGCTCTCTAGAGCACATCTCCACCTCTCCAGGGTGTCCTCAACCTGTTCCCTACTCTCACTACAGATCACAATGTCATCCACAAACATCATCAGTCCATGGCGACTCCTGCCTGATCTCTTCTGTCAACCTGTCCATCACCATTGCAAATAAGAAAGGGCTTAGAGCTGATCTTTGATGAAATCCCATCTCCACCTTAAACACATCCATCACTCCTACAGCAGACCACACCACTGTCACACTACCTCGTACATATCCTGCACCACTCTTACATACTTCTCTGCCACTCCAGACTTCCTCATACAATACCACAACTCCTATCTAGGCACTCTGTCAAATGCTTTCTCTAAGTCCACAAAGACACAATGCAACTCCTTCTGACCTTCTCTATACTTCTTCATCAACACTCTCAGAGCAATCATTGCATCTGTAGAGCTCTTTCCTGGCATGAAACCATACTGCTGCTCACTAATCATCACCTCCCTTCTTAACTTAGCTTCCACTACTCTTTCCCATAACTTCATGCTATGACTGATCAATTTTATCCCACTGTAGATACTACAGCTCTGTAAATCACCCTTAATCTTAAAAGATCAGTACCAAAACACTTCTTCTCCACTCATCAGGCATCCTCTCACTTTCCAAGATTTCATTAAACAATCTGGTTAAAAACTCCACTGCCATCTCTCCTAAACACCTCCATGCTTCCACAAGTATGTCATCTGGAGCAACAGACTTTCCATTTTTCATCCTCTTCATAGCTGTCCATACTTCCTCATTGCTAATCTATTTCACTTCCTGATTTACTATCCCCACATCATCTAACCTTCTCTCCCTCTCATTCTCTTCATTCATCAGCCCCTCAAAGTGCTCTTTTCATCTGCTCAACAAACAGACTCTCCTCACTTATGCGCATGTTTCCCTCATTCTATCATTATTGCCATAAGTATAAAAGTCTCAGAGATCCACCAGGTGGGTAGACTCAACAATTCTACCTGTTCTCCACTGGTCTGGAGTCCAGGGCAAAGTCAAAAATCCAGATTAGGATAGATAACTAAATTGATTTCAAGCAAAGGTGTCCATCTAGGTGTACAAGATGCCCCTTTCTTAGGAATAAGACAACCAAAAGTAATTTTCAGTAGTACTGTTTGTATGTATCAGCATCCTTGCTGCATACACTTGTTTTGCACACTTTGTGAGATAATTTGCTATCCATTGAGTTACACTGAGATTGACCACTAAGTATATGAAACAAAGGCACTAATCCATCCAAAGAATAAATAGTACTTCTGAAAACTACTTTTGGTTGTCTTATTCCTCCAGACAGAGACCTTATACCTAGACAGAGACCTCAGCTTAAGATCAGTGATTTCTAAACTGCAGCCTGGTGCAGAGTGGTGGACAGTAGCTACGATTTAATATTCTGTAAATGAGTGTATTGACAAATAAAGTAGCTTTAGCTGTAACAAGTAGCCCAGTACTGAGTTGGGAGTGGTGCACTGTTGCTCATGCTTGTTAGCTAGGGCACCTGAATCTAAGTATTTTATTTTCAGCTGATTCAATGAGCTCCTTATTGTGTGCAGAAACAGAAGTGCAGATAAAGGGAGCTTTATACAGCAGTGACCACAAAAAATAATGTCAAGGAAAGGGATCCAAAAGGATTTGCACAAACAGTATTCCACACAGATCTTTATACAGTACAATTTTAGGTCAAAGTGTGTCGCTAATAGAATACAGTCTACAAATTTCTTCCGGGCACTTTCATCTCCTCGACACACATGTGACACACACACACACATACACACATGCATACATATATATATATATATATATATATATATATATATATATATATAGAGAGAGAGAGAGTGGACTGTGGGTCATGATGAGCTTTTTCGGTTGAAAGAGGAGTTTGTTGACATATAGTAGGTAGTGTGATGTTTGTTTATGTTCATGTAAGTGGGGGGGGGGGTTGTTTCTAATGCCAAAACATTCTACTACAATGAAAGTTTGGTCATCAGGGTTTGGAGTGTGTTTGTCTGTGTGTCACCAGTGGTGATTGTTGTTCTTGCCTGAGTGTTTTGTGTTGTACATTTGGGGAAAGGGATTTTCAAAGGGTAATGTGTATGGCTGGCATTAGGGTTAACACATATTAATAAGGTGATACAGCAACCCTCCCATCATCATCAACCACCTTTTTCCCATTTTCTACATGGGGTCAGGGTGTCATGTTAACTGTCACCATCTTTGTCGAACGCAACCTCCCACCCCAGGTTTATTCTTACTTATATGTATTGGTCCTAACCACAACCTTAGAAATTACCTTACAAAAAAAATCCCTAGTAGTACCACTATTGAAAGTGTGTCGGGTGGTTCTATTAGGATTTTGTTTTAACTGATCAGAAAAGGAAAGTCTTTGCTCTTCCTTTTCAATCAGTTTAGTCTGTAGTTCTGTAGATTCAATGTTCATTAGTTTCAAACTTTATTGTTTGATATTAGCTTATATATGCCTACACACACACACACACACACACACACATATATATATATATATATATATATATATATATATATATGGATCTACTTTGATCCATCGAAAAACCACTTAATCAAAACTCACTTACCTGTTCCCAGTTCAGAGAAACTTCACTTTAATGAAAGCACAGACTGCTGACATCCTTTCCCTGCAAAAGGAACCACTTGGCCACCATGGCATACCTCCCAACCGTACTGAATTACTCAGTTTTTACCGAGTTTTGGTGTCCAACTAATGGGGTGCCATGATTCCCGAGTGGCACCCCTTCGTTTCGACTTTTTCCCAGCGTTTATTTATTTTTTTTAATTTTTTCCTGTTTTTGAGCTGACGTCATCATGTGCACAATTATGTCTGCTCCATCGGGGCTACCACCCTGTTGGAAGTGAGCGCAGTGCACACATTTCCTTCCGGCTGGTTTGAATCGATGTATTGTACACATTTTCGCGAGCGGGAAATAATTTAATTTTATTCAAATGGATTCTCCTTCCTTTTGGCTGCACTTGCGAGCGACGAGCTGGAAGGATGAAATGAATGAACTGGATAGGATTCTTTTTTATTATCTGAAGCTGCACTTGCCGGATTCATTTTTATTCTGCACTTGTGAGTGAGAAACGAACGAACTAGGTCCAGGGTGACATGAACAAACTCTGGCTGAAGTAGGAACATTTTTATTTTGTGTGTGTGTGTGTGTGTGTGTGTGTGTGTGTGTGTGTGTGTGTGTGTGTGTGTGTGTGTGTGTGTGTGTGTTTATCAAGTGGAGAGAGATTATAATCTATACAGCCATTGTAAACCTTTTGTGTGTTTGTTCAAAAAATTGGATCCAGATAAATACGTTCAGATGCATGACATGTGTCAGACATATGTGTCTCTGATATTGTAATTTCCTTGCAATGACTTTCAGCTCTCCATCTCACAAATGAAGAAAAGTACCTTCCAATATATGAGATAAACAGGCAAAATGTGGACAGTTGGTAGCAACTTTAAATACTGAGCTGATAGCATAGTTAAAATGTTGCTTTACGATTGCAATGTGTTTTGTTAATAGAAAAGTTGCATTGTTTACTATGGACTTTTGTTTAGAAGTGATGAAAGTTTTTGTGAGGCAAAACATTAAGAACAGCTCCCAAAATTTAAGTAGTGGGAAGGCACTGTTCTTACTAGTAATTACAACACCAATTATAATTCTGTCAAAACATTTGAGAATTTGTCTTTTCCATTAGTCTTATTCAAATGGATTCTCCTTCCTTTTGGCTGCACTTGCGAGTGACGAGCCGGAAGGAAGAAACGAACGAACTGGATAGGATTCTTTTTTATTATCTGAAGCTGCACTTGCTGGATTAATTTTTGTTCTGCACTTGCGAGTGAGAAACGAACAAACTAGCTGCACTTGCGAGCAAGAAACGAATGAACTAGATCCAGTATGAACGGACTCTGGCTGAAGTAGGAACATTTTTATTGTGTGTGTGTGTGTGTGTGTGTGTGTGTGTGTGTGTGTGTGTGTGTGTGTGTGTGTGTGTGTGTGTGTGTTAGTGTTTCATTTAGATCTTCTCCGTTTACTACTGCTTCTGTAAAAAGCAATCTCATTTTCTCTTTTTCAGCATTCAGTTTTTTAATGAGCAGTTTCAGAAGAGCTGCTTTAGTTGAGAACCTATGTATAATCTTACACTGAAATACATGTTTACACAAAATCCAATAATATAGCTTTGCAATACTTCTATTCGATGCATTCATTTTCAGTTTACTAAACTATATAGCATTTTGCATATATGGTAGTTTTATTAAAATTCAGGTTTCTTGAAAATTAAAAATATACAATATGTATTTATACATACTTTGCTGTCTGTATTGTCTGCTTCACATAGACAATTTTCAGTGGAGTCAAGGGGAAAATCCCCACACAATTGCCTTTTCTTCTGGAAGTGTAGAAGGAGACCCAGATACAGATAATCAGCATACACACACACACACACACAAACACACTCAAACCCTGTACCTTGGGTACAAGGTAAAAAAGGCCTAAAGTCCCTAGCCACCACCACTTGTGAATTTATGACTCATATTTTTCCTTCTGTTCCTCATAAAAATCTGTGGTTTTCAGGATTTTTGTGGCAAATCACTAAAGGATTGAATTCATTAAATAATGACGGGCATTTAAATTTCAGACTTCATATTTTGCAGAAAATAAATGGTAACACAAAACTTTTATTCTAGCAATTTTCTAAGTTTATAAGATCAAGTATTTGAAATTTGTCCCTATTTTGGGGCTGTATTCCCCCATTATTGGCTTTGTCCAAGTTTTTTGTGCTAAGAGGTTGAGAACTATGGTGAGAAAGAAGTGAGAACTGAATTCACTAAATGATAGCCATTTAAGTTTCAGTCTTCCTATCTTTCAGGAAACTGCTGATTTGGCATAGTGGTATGTTGCCCTGACTGTAGTGCACAGGGTCCTGGGTTCAAGACTCGGCAGTGAAATGCATCATGGTAACACAACATTTTATTCTAGTAACTTTCCTAAATATTTGTCCCCCCTCAAAAAAAAAACTGAAATTGAAAATAAGTGCGGGAAGCTGTGCAAGATGCCTATGGCATACACTACCATCATTCTATTTCATATGTGTATATATATATATATATATATATATATATATATATATATATATATATATTGTGTTGGTGTGGACTGTGGAAGTAGACTTTTATGATGGACATGTTCTGAACTGGGCAGTTTTGTCATTATTGGTTCATGCATTTTGTTTCATTGTCTACTGGAAAAAGTTAAAACAATAAATTTAAATTGCACTCTGTCTAACAAGTGTTCTGTATTATACAAGGAATATAATTTAATAAAGTCAGGAAGGTGTATCAAAGAACACATGTATGTTTCTTGTTTTGTGTGCAAGGAGCCAATGATTTGAAAATAGCCCAAAGGTAATGTTTATCCACCACTGGCCAGATGCATTTTCTTTGGATGTGATGTGGTGGGGTTCAATGCTGTTTCAATGAATGTGAGTTTCACGGTAGAGACGTTTTAATGCCAAGTCTGTTTTCATTGTGAGACAGTATTGCCTTGTTTAGCAGCTTTGTTTTGCAGATGTCTATTAGTGTTTGTGCATTGTGCTATATAATGTAAAAATAAAATCCAAATAATCATTGTAGAAGTAAAACAGTATGCACACATTAGTGTTTATGGTAAATGGGGTGAAATAGCCAGAGCAATGGGACATTGGAATGGCTGCAGGGGGAGTCTGGTGCCATATTTTTGTTGTCTGTTCTTCAGTTTGCTTTTGAAAGTTGGTATCACACAATTCCATTGGAGTGGGTGGGGTTACATAATTATGAATGCAAATTTGATGTTAATCTGCGTACAGATTTGTACCTATTTTTCATGGGCCTTGTCTAGATTTTTAATGTTTCCAAGTTGAGAGGTAAGGTGGGAGGCAAAGCCCCCCCCACTTTGGTGAGTTTAGTTATGGTCCATGTGTTTTTTTTTTCTCGTGTTGGCCAAGTGGTTCCTTTCTCAGGGAAAGGATGTCAGCAGTCCATGTTTTCGTTAAAGTGAGGTTTTGCTGAATTGGGAACGGGTAAGTGAGTTTTGAATAAGTGCTTTTTCGATGGATCAAAGTAGATCCATATATATATATATATATATATATATATATATATATATATATATATATATATATATATGGATATAATTCAGTAGATTGAACATATTACAAGTTCAAACCACATATGGCCGAGGCAATATGTTTGAACTTGTAATAGTTCAAACACTGAAGTAAAAAAAAAAAAACAACAAAAAACAAAATTAAACATCTGTAGCAGGGGGGCTATGCCCCCCTACACCCACACACCCCTCTTACTTAAATATACCAATTCCGAGATTGCACTACATTGCAGAAAAGGGAAAACTTCCTGTTCTGCACTGTACAGAGATCTCCATTCAGTCCGATCGAACATTTACAAGTTCAAACATATGGTCTCGGCCATATGAGGTTCGAACTTGTTATATTTTCAATCTACTGAAGGGGACCCATATATATATATATATATATAGAGAGAGAGAGAGAGAGAGACCTATTAGATGATCAATGAATCAAAACTTCAGAATTCATTTGATCAAGACCATTTAATTGAACTTTTGAAACATCAAACATAAAAAAAAAAATTTTTTTTTTACATTTTTTGCAGGGGGGGAGCCTCCCTGCACACCCCACACACCCTACAAATTAAATATACCAACTCTGAGTTTGCACTACAGTGAGAAAAAGGGTAAATTTCCAAAGCCACGCTGTACTGCAATCTCAATTCAAAACATTTGATGTTTCAAAACTTTGATCATATGGTTTCGATCATATGAATTTCGAAGTTTTGAAACTTTGATCATATGATAAGGATCCATACATACGCACACTCATAAACACACACTAATCCCTGGTAGTATTTCTTATTGGCTTCAGTGTTGAATTTTGAAAGATGATTTCTTGTTAACACAGTTACATATTTGTGGGGGGAGTCCCAAATAAAGAAATATCTTTTGAACAAGATTTGCACCTTCCAGGAGCATTAGGCTTCCAGTATTGCAGATGTATATACAGCAGAATTAGTTTTACTTTCAAACTGCAATGCATTCCCACAGTAGTAAATGTACCCCTTTTATGTACAGTTTTATACCTTTCTTTTGCATATTGTATTTCTACTGGAAAGGCAAGTACAGTGCAGCTTCTTTTATTTTTATCTTTTAAAGACTTGTTTACAATGTCCTTAACATGGTGCAGTTTTACTACAGCCTAGTGCTCTTCAGCTGCACCCCTTTTGTAAAAACAGTTCGATTTTTGCATCCAATTACAGTTTTCACATATGCAACAAATGATTTTTAATTTTTAATATCTGAAATTTGGAAATGTGTCATATGGATCTGTTCAATGTACAGATTTCCAGTGTAATTCTTTAATAAGTTTTATGTTTTTAATAAGTTTATATGAAGTTTTTTAGGTATTCTGTAGTGCTGTCTGTGTTAATTGACTTCAGTTTCCCATTGTTCCTCCGTAATCAATTGTGTGTCACTTAAAAAAACACCTCTGTCTGAAAGCTGGTATGTGTTTTATAGATGTTAACACTTCTTACTTTGAGCAGTCCATCCTGCCTGGATTCACGTTTACTACTCTGCTTAATAAACTATTTTCTATTCCATCTGTATATCTGAGCCTTGCATACAGTAAGATCTTGGCTGTTCCACTTGTAAAATCAGTGTGTCAGTTAAATTAATTTCCTGTACAGTAATTCCAAAATTTATACTCATCCTCAGTCATCCCTCTTTTTGAAAGTATGAAAAGTTCTTTGTTAGTATGCCTTATTAAAATTCCTGATAAATATTTCTTTCTCTTTGAGAAATCTATATTATTTCTTTGACTGTGCCCACAAAAGCTTATAGGTACATATAAAATATACTCTACTACTTGGATTTACTAATGTAACATTTTAGGAATATAAGTTCATAAGGGATTATTAGGCTAATGGCTTGAGGGCCCTTACAAGCCAAGCCAGTATAGCCCGATTTTACCCAATATGTTGCCCCTAGGGGCAAGAGGATGGCATGGATTTGTGCCTGTGAAGAGTATCTTACAGATTGCCCCTGTCCATAAGGGACATAGGCACTACCCCAGGTGTGAATTTGTGATTCCTCATCCATTGATTCAAAATGTGTTTGAAGAGGGCCAGAGAAGCATACAGCTCAGCTGTCCAGATTTTCACAGAACGTCCAGATTTTTGTCTCATATTGTTGGTCTGTTTCTCAAAAAATGGTGGTCTTTTTGCAAATCATTGTCAAATAATTGGGATTAAAGTCAGAAAATAATGCACACAGTTGAGTTTCAGACTTCATGTCCTTCAGAAAAATCATGCTAATACAAAACCTGTTATTCTATTAACTTTCTAAGTTTGTAAGAGCAATATTTAAAAAGTGTCCCTGTTTTTGGGCTTTTGTCCTCCCATTATTTGTGCCTTTGTCCAGATTTATTGCTCTAAGAGGTTGAGAGATATGCAGGGAAGAGATCTGCTTAATGTTTATAGGAAGCCTGTTCCAAAGGAGACGCAATCTCTGAGACACATATCTGTTTCTCCAGTTTGTTTTTTTTGAGTCACTGACAAAGTTTAGATCGCTAAATATGGTGACCTTTGTGCTGTTTGACTTATAGATGTGTAGCAGGATGTGAGTGCCTTGTAGGTCAGACATAGGTCAACCCTTAATAGTGAGAGACAGAGTAAAGGGATAGGGCTTTTAGTCTATCCACATAGTTCATGTTGTTTACACGCTGTATTTTCTTGTCAGGAATCTCTGAGGTCACTCCAGCTGCTGTAAGTGCCTACTCAAGCAGATGCCAAATAGCTCACTGTGCTCAATTATTGGTCTAATGTGGGCTGAGTACAGCAGGATTATAATTTCTTTGGACCTGGATGTCATACCTTTCCTTATAAGTTGTGCCACATAGGACTTCCTCACCTGTGAACACATGCCAGTCAAAGTTCAGGCTACTATCTATCTCCATACCTAGATCTCTCATCTCTGAGTCCACTGTAAGGGGAGTGCTATTGATGTTGTCATTTGCAAGGGTATTTGACTTCCCAAAAGGTATTATAATGTATTTTTTTGCATTTAGTTTTAGGCCATGATTCTGGCACCAATCATTTGTCTGAGCTAGACTCTCCTGAAGGATATCTACATCAGTGGGGGATTCAATGATTGCCCCCAGCTTGCAGTCATTGGCAAACTTTGTCATTCAGAGGCCTTCCACATTTGCCTTGACTTCAGAGAAGTATATTCAGAACAGGAATACTCCCAGTACTGAGCCCTATGTTGCACCACTAGTAACTGGCCTCTTACTGGATCTGGATTCACCCACTTTAACCACATGTGTCCTGTCTATGAGCCAACTGGCTATCCATCTGGTGAGATAGGGATTTATGCCCAGCCTTGTGAGTTTATTTATAATACCCAGGTGGGGAATTGTGTCAAATGCCTTGGCCAGGTTGAGGTACGTGGTATGTCATTTTACCCTCATCCATGGACTTAGTGACTTTCTCAAAGAAATCCACCAGAATCAGTAGACATGACTTGCTCTTGGCAAAGCCGAATTGGGTGGGGTTCAGTGTTTAGAGGTCTATTATGCCATTAATTGTCAGATCCATGATTTTTCTTTCCATGGCCTTACATACAAGTCTAGTCAAACGTATGGGTCTGTAATTTCCCAGGTCAGTAGATGGTCCCCGTTTATGCAGAGAGATGACTGTTGCTGTCCTTCACTCTTTCTGGACAAAGCCAGTCCAGGGACTGTAGTTAAATAGAGATCCTATGGTCCTGAGAAGTCCTGATTTAAGCTATTTTAAGAGGCAACCTGGTATATTGTCAGATCCCATTGAAGCCATGTTTTTAAATTTAGACAGTGCAGTGGGAACCTGTTCTTTGGTGATAAATGGCAATAGAGTGGTGGAGGATATTTTAAGGGGAGAACTGGGGTGATGGGGAGGTGAAATTTGAGCTGAATTTGTCATCCAGCAGATTTGCTATATCTTTTGGCTGAGTATAGGTGATGTCATATACAACTAATTCTGCACATTGTTGGGTATAGCCCTTACGACTGGGGACATAACTAAAAAATGCCTTTTGATTATCCTTAGCTTTGCTATTTTTACCTCAAAGTCTGCTTTCAGAGACTTGGCTATTACCCTGATTTGTTTGTTTAGACTAATGAGGGACTTGTTCCATCTTACTGCTTCACAGAATTCTCTTTCTTTTGTAGTATAACCTGTTAATACTAGGGGTCTACAGGGTGGCTTCTTTTTGCAGTTTAACCTGGGTTTATTTCAGTCTGGTACGAACATTTGTGTATGTCTCTGCTTATGTTTCTGTGTTTTCTGGATTTGGGGGAGCTTGGAAACTAGCTATGCCATTCTTTAATAGGGGATAATTTATCTTAGAGAACTTTTTAAAGTTTTGGAGGTTAGGTGAGGGACTAGTTTTACCTTTATTTCAGTGACCACTTTGTGATCTGATCTTAATAGTATTGACATAATACTGGGGGGGGGTGCAGCACTCTCCTATATTTGTGAGTACCAGATCTAGGATACTTGTTCCCCTAGTAGGAGTGCAGACTAGCTGCACCAGAGCATTTGAATTTACAGTCAAGAAATCTTTGGCCTGCTTGTTAGTGGTTATGTATGCCTCCTATTTAATGGAGGAGTAGGTAAAATCACTCATGAGTAGTATGGTATTGGGCTGGAGTTTGAGTGATTCTAGTAACTTCAGGTATGATATATAGGTTTCCTGGTTCCTAGTGGGGGACCTGTAGCTAGCAAGAATATGGTAATTCATTATTCCCATAGTTAGTTGAACACGGAGTAGCTCAAAGATGTCATATTCTTTGATCAGCCTTGAGGTGGGCTCATCCTTTATGTAGATAGATACTCCTCCACCTTTAGCTCTTTCATGTTCGATGGGTGGTTGGAATGTATGAAAGGCATTATAGCCACACACTACCAGAGTGCTTTCTGTAACTTTGAACCATGTTTCAGTAACTGCACAAACGTCAGAATTCTCCAAGCTGAGGAGAGCCTCCAGGGAGTGAAGTTTCTTGATGAAGCTCCTAGCATTGAGCAGTAACACCTTTAGCTTGTCCTAAGCAGCCTTTGTTATGTTGGAAGGTTTGTCTGTTTGGCAAAGCCTAAAAAGGTACTATATATCTGAAAGCCTAACGGTGACAGGTGAAGACCATTCCTGACAAAGCGGCATGACTTAACAGCCATGTCTTCCGAAGCTGACAAGTATTGGACCTCTTTGGAATGACACCACTAGCTAAGCCAATTGTTAAAGCTGAGTATTTTCTGCTGGTATTGTGGCATCATCCTTGGACCCAGTAGAATACTGCTCAATGCTAGCCTCTTATCTGCCTGTAACACATATTCTGAGAGTTGAATCATGTCTCTCTTCATATAGTCCAAGGAGGTATGTCTCAAGACATTCATGCCCACATGGACTATGATTGAGTCATTCTGGTACTTAGAGGTAAGTGACCTGAGTGCTTGTGTGATCTAGTGAATTCTGGACCCTGACAGGCAACTAATTGTAACCATCCCCTTATCCGGCCTGGTAAGAGGGACATCAGTGTGTCTTACAATAGAGTCTCCTATTACCAGAATATTGAGTCATAGAATGTTTCACCTTATGGGTTTAGTAGAGAAGGCACAATGAGATGTGGTTTTATGTGTTGTGAAGGAGTTGTTTGTGTGCATATGGAATATCTGAGGACTGGCCTTTGAGGTTTGGGTAAGTTACATGTGAGCAGCTCAGCATATGTGGGTCTATGTGTGTGGTCCTTTGTGGGTGCAGTGAGTGATGTATGTGAGTTGCTGACAACCTATTTGTTGTTTTTTGTGTCTGTATGCGAGAGTCTAGCCTCCAATGTCAATGGGTTACTACATCTTTCACATACAGTATTTATCTGTTCGAAAATTAAGTGGTTGCCAGTGTACATAAGGTAATTGTTACACTGCCTTGGGATACCCATGTCCACCAAGCTGGATGCAGAAATAGCAAGAAAGTGCCCATCCATGGTTGCAGGCCCTAATATGTAATTAAAAGGAATAGGAGTGGGTGTTTGTAACTGAATGAGGGAAGTGTACTTACTTGGTGTAATCTGCAGCTAACCTAAGTAGTGATGCTGCCCAACACCAAATCAGATGCTGTCTAAGCAGCAATAATCCTGGGTGTTATAATAAGGCAACAAGCACAGTATTCTTTCACAGTGTAAGGAAAATAAGCAATACTTCCAGATGTGTGCGTCTGTAAAGGGCACTGGCACAGTGAACACCTCTGTGCAAATGTGCCAAATGTATAACAGCACTGGAAATACAGAAAACTGACTGAGCCCTCTAGTCAATACAGTGACTATACTTATAGCCCTTTGTGTGCTTCCCAGCTCAGATAGACCAGATAAAAACCTACTGCCACTAGATGAATAATCCCAGTCCTTATAATGTAAAAGCACAGTAAAGAAGTGTCCGAAGTGAAATGCTACCACAAACAAACTTAAAAGATATGAACTGCTACCACAAATAAACTTAAAGATATGGATACAGCAGCATACTTTAAACAACTTATAAAAGTGTGATTATTCAATAAAAGTACTTCACGTTGTATAAATGAGCCAAGAGCCACTCAATTGTAGTATATTTATAAAGGCACTAAAAACAAGATAAGCTGATTAAAAAGCACTGCAGTCAATTTAACTACATGCAGAAATCTCAAGCGTTTCCCCAACCTAAACAGACGAAGCTGGTGCACTAGATGTAAAATCCTCTGACCTCTTGATGTAAAAACACAGAAAAGTACTTGCTAGAGGGTAAACATACACTACTTTATCCAACAGCTAAGTGGATAATAAATTCAGAGCAAGTAAAACATTAGAACAGACAATCAGAGGCAAAATGCACTTTTTTCAAAATAAGTACAAGGAAAGGGAAATAACTTAAGATATCAACAGCAGTGTAGAAAGTGAGAAGCTTCTTAAGCTCAATTTACAGTAGGGATGGGTAGCTTAAAATCACCAGGTTTAAAAAGCAGAACAACAACTGGGACGGTGGGTGGAAAAAATAGCTAGCAGGGAATCACCAGAAATGCTATTAGTTTGTGTAGGCTTGAAATCTTTTCAGAAAAGGACAAAGACCCAGAAGTTCACTGTGTATTTAAGTATCACTCAAGAAACAATTTAACCAATGGAAAAAAGCATGTGAAATATGCAACCTAATTTAAGTGTATATCTTTCACATAGAACAAAAACACCAGGAAAAGCAGATCTCTTAAAATAGAAAACAAAATACAGGAGGTAAAAGAGAAAGCAGCTCTATCACTCACACATGCACACACACACACACACACACACACACACACACACACACACACACACACACACACACACACAAAAAAAAAAAAATATATATATATATACATATATATATATATATATAGGTTTACTTTCCTCACCCAGCAGGGAATCACTAGCATTGCTTTTCGGTTTACACAGGCTTGAAATATTTTCAGAAAAAGACAAAGACCCAGAAGTTCACTGTGTATTTAAGTATCACTCAAGAAACAATTTAACCAATGAAAAAATGTAAAATGTGCATCCTATTTAATTTATGTGTATATGTCTCATACAGGACAAAAACACTAGGCCACATAGATTTCTTAAAACAGGAAACAAATGGAGCAGTTAAAACAGAAAGCAGCTCTATCACTCACAGACAAGAAATATAGGTTTACTTTCTTCACCCAGCAGGGAATCACCAACAATGCTTTTTAGTTTATGAAGGCTTGAAATTTTTTTCAGAAAACCGACCATTCATGAGTAAGTCTGTTGAAAACTATATCTCTGTTGTATCAATTCTTAGTTCGACTGATTTCACAGCAGATACAGGCAACTGTGAAACAACCCATAGAACTTCCAAACCCTTCTCTATCGAGTCTTTTTACAGTGATGCAATTATTCTGTGCTAAATGTGCCTGGGCAATTTATTTGGGCTAGGCTTGTAAAGGCTTCAGGACCATTAGCCTAGTACACACCTATGATCCTATGTATCAGCTATGTGCATCAGTTTACCTGATTTATATTGAACTTGTGAGCCATATTTTTGCAAACTCTGGTACATTCTTTGAAGTCCAACTTGAACCGTGTGAAAAAAAACTTTTTGAAAGGGGTGTGCTGTGGCTTAAGGTCACTGATTTACCACAGATATAATAATGGGACTTTTCACTGTTTAGCTTATTCTTGCACTATTTAGTGTATATGTATATGTGTTTGTCTTTGCAGCTTTTCCCGGTTAGGGGTCGCCACAGCGGAACTCCGTTCCGCTAATGATTAGCAGTAGATTTTTAATGGTTCCGAGTTACCAGCCCAATGCCCGACCTTAAGCGAAGGCACACCCATTCACTCATGTCTTTCAGAGGCCACTCGACTATGGGAAGGACATGCAGACTCCACACAGAAGGCACTCCAGCCGAGAATCGAACAGGAGAACCTCTTGCTGTGATGCAACAACGCTACCGCTGTACCACCGCAGCTTTAGTGTATATGTATATGTGTATTCTTTAATAAACATTAAGTTGCTGCCATTGTCTGCTGGTCGGATTTTGAGTTTACTTTGGCAAACAAAAAGACTATGGTCAGCAGTTTTGTTTTCTTTAGCTGAGTGTACCTTGTCTGAGCATCACTCAAACTCTTGATGTATGTGTTACTTATTTACTTTTGTACAGTGATGATATTCTAAGCATGGCTGGTGAACATATACTTGAAGCATAACTGGTTGTGACACATTATAGAAATTCAGAGTAGATACCTCAGCAACTAGCTTGATAATATTTCAAAACATTTAACTTGCTGCTGTGACCGGAACCATGATATTACATGGTTATACTCTATTAAAATAATTTCCTATGTGGAATTGTTATTTTTGATACATTTAAAATTAATTTAGAAACATAATGTAACACATCACGAAATCATGTAAGAGGTGACTTGCCATGAGTCTCTTGGATATTCACTGTGGCATTGATTTTGTCAGTCTAATTTGGGACTTTCAAAAGTCAAGACACGTTTTATGTATATAACAGTAGATACACGTCTGGTACTTGTTCCTTTTACTTTTCAGACCTTTGTGCCTTAGTCTATCCAGACAATTGACGTAACAAATAATGCTTTTGCTTTGCAGCTCACTGAATAGGAAACTACTAGCTATGGTGATGACTCCTAGTCCTTTAATTATTTCAGCTGATACTCTTTGAAACAGTTCTAGGCTGATAGTCCAAAAGGAGGGGTTGTGAATATGTAAAGCTTTAAATTAGCTTTGTCTAGACTAATTTGCAAAAATCTTTATCATCTAGCACAGAGAGGAACTTAGCATTTGGCAGCTTAATCAATGACTTTGAGAGTTGAAGCTCAGCATATATTCTAAGCTTCTCCTGCCTCACACTAACCACAATACTGTTCATCAACTCATTCAGTTCCATGTGTTTGGAAATATTCCCGTAGCCATCATGGACTTCCATTCTTATTCAAACCTGCTTCTTCATGCTATTTGGAAACATCTTGATGCATGTGTAAGTGAAACCATATCAGGAAAAATTCTAATATACTATTCCCTTGACAGAGAGATTAAACCAGCAAATATGTCACAGCAGTTTTGTAGAATATCATCTGTATCTCCAGCATTTTGCCTTATGACCTTCAGTGAAGTATTCTTAATAGTATTCATGTTATTACACTTGATAACAATACTAATGTCTTTAACAGATTCTTCCAGAACTGCTTTTCCTAGAGAAGCATGCATAGTACCATTTCTTTTGACACTGTTAAACTCATATGACTGCAAAGCTCTCCGTGGTTATGTGCACGTTTACAGTTGACTTGACAAAGCACGTGTGCAAAAAAAAAACACACTGACAACTGGAGAAACGGTCACCATCCAAATTTACTGTGCTCCTAGTACTTCGGCATAAAGCCTTCCAGGGAATAATTTCTCAGCAGGATGGTACAGCTTAAATGCATTTCATTACATCAATAAATCAATTATTCAATTAACTATCCAATAATTAATTGTTTAGTGAGTCACAATGATTTAAAGTGCATAAGCATCAAATAATACTAACTAATATGCTTAAACATAATGAAATTATATAACTACCTAATATTTTCCAATGCTAATACAAAAACATTCATAATACATTTTTTAAAAATTATACAAAATATCTCATCTTATGCGTACAAATCTAACTCCATGTTGAGGTCATGTGGCCAAAGTGTTCCAAAATTGATGATATATCTACTTTACAATCTTAAAAGGATGCACCCATATTCCACTCCTTGTACTGCGTAAGGTTTATTTAATACAGTGAAAAATAAACTACTGGTGTTCCCATTATGAACAGCATGAAAATGATGGGCAACAGGATTGTTTAACCTGGCATTTTTCACATCCCCCAAATGCTCCATAATTCTTCTTTTAACCATTCTTTTGGTTTGACCTATGTACCATTTTGTAGGTTGGCAATCACATCCAATGGCATAAACAACCCCACTACTACTACAATTATAGGATCCTAAAGCTATGATCTTTTATCCATTAATCAAACTACCTGAAATGTTTCTGACTTTATCACACACCTTGCACTTCCCACATCTGAAAGTGCCTACTGTGTTTAAATTTTCATCCACCCTACAGTTAACCCTAGCATTAAGTAATTCCTTTAAATTATAAAATCTACTATGTGAAAATATAACTCTACCAATAAAGACATTGCCCACTTCCTCATCCTGCTGGATGATAGGCCAAAACCTATACACCAATGCCTTCAATATTTCCGAGGGGTTTATGCCCCCAGCTGTAAAAATAAAACAAAAGAAAAGAAAAAGCAAAATGAAATTAAAAAAAAAAAAAGGAAGTAAAACAAAATTTAAAAAAGTGTGTTCTGGAACTCCCGGGCATGAGTGTTTGCATTCCTAGACCTGCATGCACGCACACAGGACTCTGGACTGCTGGTGAACCAGTCCAGAGTAGGAAGACAGCATTCAGCATATAGACATCCCAGAAGTCTATGCAGTTACAGCTGCATAGACTGGAAGGGGATTGGACTGCAAGGTCTGCAGGCTGGATAGCTTGCTCTCACAGGAATGGAGTTTATGGACTTTCTCGCAGGGCTGTTTGAATTATCAAAGCCTCCTTTGGATTAATGGAATGACTGGCTTCCTCCTTTGGGACGTTCTTTGAAGTGAAGCTAGAATCAAAGCAGGTAGAGGTGTGTGTGTGTGTGTGTGTGTGTGTGTGTGTGTGTGTGTGTGTGTGTGTGTGTGTGTGTGTGTGTGTGTGTATGAATGTGTGAAGTTAGAAAAACAGGGGTTTGAGCGCAAAATTTTGTGGGTGAAAATAGATACTGACCCTTTGTATTTTTATATATGGCTGTAGCAATTTGCTTTTATAATGTTCAGAATGGTGTGAGCCCTGTGGCATAATATTATATGGGGAAGCCTCACTCATAAAGAAGGTCATTGTGAAATCTACTTATCATTTTGTCTGTCATTTTTCACTTGACTCTCCATCAGCACTATGGGTGCTGAAGAGTTGAACACCACTGCCTACCATGTATTCTTAAAGCTGCTTTGCATACTGCCAGTGTAGAAGAGGTGTACATTTGGGAAGTGAGACTCTGAATTACTGTCAGCCATGAAATCCTTCATACATGAGACAAACATGGAGTAGTAGGGCAGAAACCCCACTGACTTTAAGTTTTCTTTCATGAAGTGGCTGTGCTGTCTTCTTTGACAGAAGTATATTGTATTCCTTGCTTGTATAGCCTGTACTATTTCCTTCAGATTTTGGATATGTCTTACAAAACACAACTTCCCGTTCTAAATATTTCTCAGAAAAAGAAAAAGTTTTTTTTTTTTGCTAAGACTTAAAGCTAACATTTGGAATCAGACAATCTGATAATGAAGACTATTCAACATTTCATAAAGCTGGACAAAACATTTACATTTTTAGACTGCTAAATCTGGACAGACAAGTCAAACATTTATTCAGATACACATTAGTATTTTTTCTCTGGTTTAATGAGTTAAATAAAAGAAAATATCCTTTTTATAATCTTTAATTTGCAACATTTCTTCAGGGGAAAAAAACTTATTTAAAAAGAAGTAAATTATTTGGCACAGCTGACTTTCTTCCTTTACTAGTACAGTTGTAACATCAAGTGATTCTCTTCAAAACTCTGTACAACTGTTTTAATTTTCTATAATCATTTTCTAATGCATTAAAAAGAAGTATTAATTCATGCTCAATACACGAAACATGTTCCAAGAGAGCTGCAGAGGTGCTCTAAGATTCTAACTGCAGTAAAGTAATGTCTTTCGGCTTTTCCTGGTTAGGGGTTGCCACAGCGGGACTCCGGTCAACTCATGATTGGCAGTGGATTTTTACAGTGCCAAGTTGGCAGCCCGATGCCCAACCTTCAGGGAAGGCACACCCATTCATGCAACCTACCTGCATGTCTTTAAACGTCACTTGACTGTGGGGAGGACATGCAGGTTCCACACAGAAGGTGCTCCAGCTGAGAATCAAATGGGAGAACCTCTTGCTGCGAGGCGACAACGATAACAGCTGCACCACCACAGCTCTAAGATTCTAACTGCAGTATGCAACTTATTTTTAGTAACAACACTATCTTCATTTGTATTTATAATGTGAGGCAATATATACATTCAGAAATTTCAGAGGGCTACCATGTTCAATGATTTGTTTATGAAAATGTATATTCAATTCAGAAAATTTGCTGCTGCAAAAATTATAAATACCTGCAAATAAGCAACAAAGTGAGTAGATTGTAGATGAGTGCAAAAGGCATATGACTGAAGTGAAGGATTTAAAGCAGTCCAGCCCAGACAAGATGAATTACTACTGCAAATTAGCAAAGAAACTGATGTGCCTGATTACCTAACTCCTTCAGATGTCTCAGCTATATCTACAGACATGGGACAAAGCATAATTAGAGGAGTTTATAATGATTCACTACCGGATAGAATAAGTGAAAAGGAGCTTGTTATCTGCAATAGTGTTGGGATGGGTTGCTTTATATCACTTTTGCTTTAAAAGAAAAAGAAGTGGTGTGTGTGTGTGTGTGTGTGTGTGTGTGTGTGTGTGTGTGTGTGTGTGTGTGTGTGTGTGTGTGTGTGTGTGTGTGTGTGTGTGTGTGTGTGTGTGTGTGCGTTTAAAGAAAAAGAAACCTGTGGTGGGGTGCTTTATATCACTTTTGCTTTAAAAGAAGTGGTGTGTGTGTGTGATGCCCCAGTTAAATAAACCTGCTGACTAGACTGAAACCTTGTACCGTGGGAGCAGGTAGCAAGAGCTTGATTTCCCTACCCACTACCCCTTGTGATGTTTTGTCTCAATTTTTGTTCTTTTCTGTTCCTCATAAAATCTGTTGTTTTCTGCATTTTGAATTCACCAATGACAGGCATTTGAATTTCAGACTTCATATTCTTCAGAAAGTGCATGGTAACACAAAACATTTTATTCTAGCAATTTTCTGTTTATAAGATCAATATTTGAAATTTGTCCCTAATTTTTGGGCTGTATTCCCCCATTATTGGGTTTGCCCAGTTTTTTTGTGCTAAGAGGTTGAGAGCTATGGTGAGAACTAAATTCACTGAATATGTTTGGGGGCTGTATTCCCCCATTGTTGGCTTTGTCTAGGTGTTTTGTGCTAAGAGGTTGAGAGCTATGGTAAGAACTGATTTCACTAAATGATAGCCATTTAAGTTTCAGTCTACCTATCTTTCAAGAAACAGCTGATTTGGCATAGTGATATGTTGCTCTGAGTGTAATGTACAGGGTCTTGGGGACCAAGACTTGGTAGTGAAATGCATGGTGGTAGCATAGCATTTTATTCTAGCAACTTTCCAAGATTATGCAAGCAGTGTTTAAAATGTGTCCCTAGTTTTTGCGCTTTTGCCCCCCCCAATAAAATTTGGCTTTTCCCAGATTTCTTGTGTTTCAAAGTTGAGAGATACAGATGAGTGTCGAATGGATTTTACAAGGAGCTGAGAGCTTGAAGAGAAGTTTACTGCTGCTTATGCCGATGCCGAGTCTGCTTGTATTTTTAATAGCACAGCAGGTAGTGTATTTGCTTTTGATGCAGATGGCTGTGGGTTCTACTCCCACAGTATATAGATGCATTGCTCATACTGTACTGTGTTGTACTTTTAAAGGGGTTGGATGCTGCAGTCCTGAGAATGTCCTCTTTGGCGGAGATACCTAGTAATGATGAACCTGTTATCAGTTTGCCATATATTCCCTATTGCAATATTACTAGCTTATCATTGATTTAATGTAACATGGGCAATTTATTCCTCAAGAGCAACAGGCAGTTTATTTGTAGATGAAACAATGAAACAGAAAGTTGCTTGCTAGCAGCAACCTCTTCATTAGTTGCAGATCTCTTTAATGTGGAATTATTTAGATGACTTACTTCTGCAGAGATTTTGCATATTTGCGGATACTGGTGGATTGTAGAAGTCTAAGTAGCATTTTATGATGGAAATCTTCTGAATTGGGCAGTTTTGACATTACTAGTGCATGCATTTTGTCTCATTGTTTACTGGAAAAATGTTCAAAACAATAAATTTAAAACACCCTCTAACAACTATACTGCATTATATAAGGAATATAATTTAATACAATCAGGAAAGTGTAGCAAAGAACACATGTATGTTTCCTGTGCAAGGGGCCTATGATACAGCCCAAAGTTCATTTTTATCTGCCACTGGCCAGATGTATTTTCTTTGAATGTGGGTTTCAATGCTGTTTCAATGAATGTGAATTTCAAGGGCAGAGAAGTTTTAATGCTAAGCCTATTTTCATTGTGAGACAGCATGGGTCTATATCACATTGTCGAACTTGTATAAGTTCGAATTATATAATATCAAACCCAAAAGCCCAAAACCACACAATAACGAATACAGAGAACAGTGATTTTTTTTCCCAGGGAAAAAAAAATTGCTGTTCCCTAACAACAACAAAAAAAAACCATAAACCTTAAACTAAAACTAAGGTGGGGGGCTTTGCCCCCACATGCTCCAATGTAGGGGCTATGCCCCCCACCTCTCCCTACTTAAATATATGAACTCCAAGATCGCACCACAATAGAGGAAATAGCAAAGCCCTGAAAACAGCCCACCAATTGTTTTCCCTGACAAAAAAATCTATGTGCCGTGGCTTCGCTATTTTTGCATTTTGGACTTTTGGGTTCGATATTACATCATTCAAACTTATACAAGTTCAACGATGTGATATAGACCCAGGCAGCATTGCTTTGTTTAGCAGATGTCTATTTGTGTTTGTGCTGTAAAATGTAAAATAAAACTTTTAAATGAAATCCAAATCATTGTAGAAGTAAAGCAATATGCACATTACAGTCTTTGATAAATGGGGCAAAATAGCCAAATAATGGGACATTGGAATAGCTGCAGGGAGGAGGCCCTGTTCAACCATGATTTTGTAAGGGTGGCAAACTCAGACAGCCCCAGCTGAACTATACCTCTCAACTGTCCAGATTTTTGCAAAATTAATAGATTTTTGCTTCTTTTTTGGTCTGTTCCTCATAAAATTTGTGGTTTTCTGACAAATCATTTAGGAATGAAGTCACTAAACATGACAGACATTGAGTTTCAGACTTCATACCCTTCAGAAAAATGCATGGTAAAGCAAGACCTGTTATTCTGTCAACTGTCTAAGTTTATACAAGAGCAATTTTTAGTACTGTTTGTATGTTCCCCAATATATTTGGTCTTGTCCAGATCTCCTACATTAAAAGGTTGAGAGGTACAGACAAATAAATCACTTTATAGAATTAGGTACATCCAAACCTCTCAACTGTTTCCAGTTTTAGCTCAAAATGTTGCTGTCCCCCTAATAATCCCTCCGCAAAATGGCAAATTGCAAGAAAACATAGATGGTTTACAATTAATAAATTGTAATGATCAGCGTTATAGATTACTTTTAATTTCAGAAATGCATGTAGATTCTCTTATTTTGTCAGCTGCTCAAGTTAACAATACTAATATTAAAAATTGGCCCTTCTTTGACAGGTTCCCAGCTGTATTGTTTGGCTATTTTATATTTATACATTACATTTTTGGTCCGTTTTTCATAAAATGTTGTTTTTCCGGCAAATTAGTGGCAAATCATTAAAGATTGAAGTTAAAAAATAATGACAGACATGTGAGTGTCAGATTTCATACCCTTCAGAAAATTCATACTAATGCAAGATCTACTATTCTATTATCTTTCTAAGTTTATAAGAGCAGTATCTAAAAATTGTCCTTATTTTTGGGCCTTTGCCCCAATTCTATTTATGGCTTTGTCCAGATTTCTTGCTCTGAGGTTGAGAGGTATGAAAAATGTGTCAGGGCCATCACCGTCAGCCAGAGACATTTCAAATTGTGACATACTTGTTGCATCCCACTCCCCCACATAGTGATTCTGGATGTGTCCAAGCAAGGCAAGGAGCAGTTATGCACTGTAAGTGTTCAGATTATCCCCCCATCCAAGGTAGACACAAGTACTACAGTGGCTTTTCATCTGACCTTGATTTTGCAGAATGTTCTGGTTTTCTGCCATATTTTTATACTGTCCATTTATGTCTCATCTTATTCAGAAAATGCATGTTGTTGCAGTTCCTGTTGATTTAAATAGCAATGCTTTAATGACCATCAGGTAAGCTTGTGAGACTGTAAGATGCAAGTAAGCTTTAATAAGCATACTGTTAAAGAATCACCAACATTGAACGCCTTATTGTTGTTGCCATGCAGAGAATATTTACATAACTAGGTAGTGTATAAGCCTTAGGTATTGAAATGCATATGACAGTATTTGTAATAAAGGACAGGATCACAGTATTTTCAGAAGCTCATTACATTTGTTGGAGACTTGCAGTCACCTTTGCAGGCTTTACCCGTAAACTAAACAGGATGTCAATGTATCATGTGCGGTCCATAACCTGTGCAGTAATCCTTTAAGCAATTTATCTTGAGCTTGTTCATTTTTTACTTTGATCATATTTTCTTCATGAAACATGTAGATAGTTGTTGTCGGGCAGCAGGTCTTTTTTGGATAAGAAACATTTTTACAAGTGGGGGTATCACAGAGATTGTACTTTCAGCATGTTACTTGATACTTTAATAAAGCTGAATATAAATTATAATTAGAACTGCAGTGCAAGGAGAAGTGGTTTGAGTTGAGTGCTGCTCGTTTTTTTATAGTTGATTTTGACTGGCATTCCAGTAATGTATTTAAAAAGTAATTTTTTTTTTATGCCTCGTAAACTTTATCTAGGTATTAAGTAAGCTGTCATGTAGCCAATGCATTGAAGTATTTTTTTCTTCTACATGAAGTATTTTTTTTCTTCTACACTTCATTTTGTCTTGATTGGACTCCCATAATGTTGGTTTGGCACCCAGGGCAGCGTATTTAATTAAAGTCCCAGTTTTTGCTTTTTTTAGTATAGTCAACCCCTTTATAGTTGACCACACCCCTTCTTGTTGACCCCACCCATTCAGCTGTCTCCTGCAGCCCCCCCTCCCTTTGATTTGAAGTCACCAGCTGCCACTGGTAGTATTGGAGGCATTTTCAACCAAAAACATAGTTGCAGTCATGGATATTTGTGGTCACAGTATTGAAAAAAAATGGAAAAAAAATATTGTATGTGACAAGACTCAAGAATAAAAAAAATAGTTGTATGTTTCAAAATACTGTAGCTTTAATCATTTTGATTTTAACAGTATGACCATGAAAACAAAACACAGAAACATATTTTTTTTTACATTAAAAACAGAAAACAAATCAGATTTGCTGTTGCTCATGGCTCTAATACTTTATAGGTATCTCTGCACAAAAGAAATTCACATACTGATGAAATCTGCTGTAGAAGTTCCATAATTTTGATGCAACACAAAACAATCAACATTTGGTGCCAAAAATAGCTTTACATCTAATGCCATGTTCTCATTCTGACACCATGTAGCATATGCATATGAAGTAGATCTACAGTCAAGATGAATGAATGAATGAATAAAGAGGTACGGCACAAGATTTTTACTTAAACAACAGCTGTACAGCACTGCACTCTGACAAAAAGTCACATAGCACACAGACATACAGATAGCTCCCAGTAACAGCTCTGGTAACCTCTAAGCCAAACTCTACTTCGACACCCACCTCTCCAAGTCCCACTACTTCGACACCCACCCCTCCAAATCCCACTAACACAACTTTGTTTTCTTTTGAGCCAGTTCCCATTACTTACATCAAATCTCTACTACTCAAGCTAAAACCTTGCTCTTCTTCCACAAGCTAAAACCTTGCTCTCCTTCCACTGACAATATATCTCCTATATTTCTCAAACTTGCTGCTGACTCAATTGCCTATCCTATATCTATACTAATTAATCAATCTATTCTGGAATCAACTGTCCCCACCCTTTGAAAATCTTTCTTCACTATCCCTCTTCATAAAGGTGGAAACTCCACTAACCCCTCAAACTACCGACCCATTGCCATTCTGTCCCCCTCTCCAAGATATTAGAAAAATGTATTCACTCACAGCTTCTCAGTCACCTCCTCACACACCACTTACTTACCCCTACCCAACATGGATTTCGTCCTCACCACAGCACCACCACCACTGCCCTCCTCTCCTTCACTCATATCATTGCAGAGGCCCTAGACAACAATAAACTCATTTCCTGTTTCTTCCTAGATCTCTCCAAAGCCTTTGCTACTGTCTCTCATCCTCTACTACTATCCAAACTCACAAATCTCCACCTATCCCCCTCCGCACTGGTTTTATAGTTACCTATCTGGCAGGGAACAATCTGTCAAATGGCTCTCATCCTCCTCACCTTTCCTTCCCATCTCCACCGGTGTTCCCCAAGGCTCCATCTTGGGACCCCTTTTGTTTAACATCTTCACCAATGATCTTTACACCTCATGCAAAGAATCCTCCCTTATTCAGTATGCCAATGACTCCACACTTATATCCATCTCAAATAACATTCCTGAACTGCACTCCCTGACCCAACAGGCCCTACTATCCACTGAACAATGGCTCTCTCACAACCTATTCATCCTAAATCCCAAAAAGACCAAACTCCTACTTTTCCTTCCCCGTTCTCTTTCTCATCACAAAACCTACTTTTTTATTACATCTTCTAACAATACAACTATCCAACCTGAAACCCACACAAAACTCCTAGGGGTCATTATCGATGACGAACTAAAGTTCAACCTACACATACTCCAATGTATAAAAAAAAAAAAAACAGAAACTAGGTCTGCTATATCGGAACAAAAAATTCCTAACCCCTGAATCTAGACTTACCCTGGGCCAGGCACTCCTCCTCCCTTCCCTCTTATACACCACCCCAGTTCTTACCAATATCCAGGCCTCCACTCTAAACAAACTCCAACAGACTTACCATAAAATAGCCAGATTCATTACTAACTCCCCATACAACTCACACCACTGCATTTCTTTAAACTCTCTTCAATGGCTTGAACTTCCCCAATTTCTGCTATCTTATCAATTGCATATGCTACACTCTATTCTTTATAAACCCTCCTTCTGTCCATCTCTATCTTCCTTAGTCTCCATCTACATCCCATCCCAGACCCTCCGTACTTCTAACCAACAATTACTTGATATCTACCACCCAAAAAGGTCAGTAGGCAAACTACTCTACAAACACTCCCTTGCCCATGCTTGGAACAAACTTCCCCTTGACTTACATTCAATCTCCCAGATCTCACACTTTAAAAATTAACTAAAAGCATATTTTCTCAATTCCAGAACCTGCCCTTGTCATGACCCTACCTAGTATTCCTTCTCTTTATGTACCCTCAAAAGAACCATACTTAGTACCTCATTACACCTCTCTATCCAATGTGTCCACTATGCATTTGCATAATTTTATACAAACAAAATTTTTTTATTGTTGACCTATTGAACTATATCAATGTGAAACTGTTACTTAGCTTCTTTTTAATGCAACTTTAACTTTATGCATGTAACCCATCATATGTCAATCTTTTTGCTATAACTGCTATTATATCAATATTATTTAAAATTGTACTTGTTTAAAATGTACTACTGGAGCTTTTCTCCTCGGGTATCCACTGAAAATGGGCCACAAGCCCAGTAGGACAAACCCGGTTAACAAATGTCAATAAATAAATAAATAAATAAAATATTTAAAAGTACAGATATAGTGTCATAATAATATAATACATATATTCATATATGCTAAAGGTATGGGGCTGTCTGACAAAAGGTAAAGTTATAGCAACAACTTACCATCACATATGAGAAGTCAATATTCGGGTTAAAGGTATGCCATAAATTACCACCATTCAGGTGAGAAGAAGTGGTCAGTTGTTGGCGAGGAATGGTGGAAGAACTTCACTCATCCTCTCTAAAGCTACTAGATTACTGTATGCAAGTTGTAAACATTTAATTCCTACCTGTAAAAACCTTCCTGTCATGAACTCCTCCTGTACTATGTTAGATAGCCCTGTCAGAAAAAGATATAAAACATCACCCCTACACTAATCAGTGTACCGGCAGTGTTATCAGTTTTATAATTTTTTATCAAAGGAGACTAGTCCCTCACATTATCAGCTCTGTTACTGGCTGCAGCTTTTGAAGACAAAGCACTGCTGTTAATGCCTGTCATGGTTCCCCTGCGTTTCATAGACTTGAAAGTTGGCAAAGGTTCACCCAGACAAAAACAACTGATCAAACCTTCCTTTCAATAAAACTTTTTTTAAAAAACACTTTTTGTAGGAGGCAAGCACTCTTCACTTCCTGATGTGGGGCGGGACCCCCACAACTCTGACCTTCACAGTTGCAACAACATGGTGAAAAGGAAAAACACTGCAGGCATTCCTGTTACTACCACAGCATTAATAACATTTGCAAAAGCAGTGGTTTTCTCTGAAGAACAGTGATCAGGGATTACAAAACTGGTGAGTCTAAATCAACAGGATGAATGTTCATCTATGTAGAGCTTATTGACCAGTAGGTAGCCTCCCCCCCAACCTCTGGAGTCACACATTCATCTCCCACATGGAGTCTTTAAGCAGCTTTCTGCTACCAGTGCTTTTGTCACTATGAAGCACTTAGAGCTTGTGAAGTCACAGCTTGGAGGAGGCTTGTGTTTGATAGCTGGCTACAGGCTTAAAGAGACTGAGATGTAGACAGTCATCTGTCCTTGATTGATCCTTGACAGTCAGCAAATTACGTGTAAAATGCATGTGAAGCCTGATCCTCAACACAGACCTCAGTAATGTGGCTGGCATATTTCTTCTACTGTCTCTGCCTTGGGAGCTCACTCGAAAAAGAGCTCCAGGTGTAGTAGGATTTCTTAGCCACACCAACATTCAGTAAATACATAAATAAAACCATCCGACTGCTAAGTATGCTGTCCCTTTAACTCAAGGACCAGATATTGACTCATCTCTGTATAACAGTAGTTGATTAGGTCAGTCTGTGGTGACTGTCATGCCTGGTCATTCTGCCTTTGATTTTTAACGATTCTTTAAAATTCATTCATCTTGTTTTTTATTGACTGGTTTCACGGTTTTGTTTGCAAAAATTACACGTTTCATACCCTGGCTACCTTCAGTTTTTCTATGACCATTTCTGAGCAAAAGGTCTTTAAACACATGCAAGAATGCAGGCTGGAGCTCTACTGAACAAGGTTAGCAGTGGCCCTATGGATGAATTCTTTCTTGGGACATGTACATTGAGGGCTTTTAACTTGAAACAAAATGCACTAAAGAAATGAAACAAGACTGTTTCAAATGCACCTTGCAATGAATGCAAGTGTCTTGCATCTGGATGATGGCAAGTTCATGCAATGGTAACATGCCTTTAAAAATTACATTTGGTGGTGCTGCTGCCTTCATGGTTACCATTTTCATGTATTTGATGCATATCATGTTTTGGTTGCCAATGTATTAATGCAATTATGGCTTTAAATACACTCAGTAATGTGAATATGGGTGTTGCAGCCTTCCTGGTGAAGTTACTTTTTCCTGTATATCGCTTGTTACAGTCTCTTATCAGTGCCTTTTGTCATGTGGCATTAAAACCAATAACTAGGAACCTAGAATAGAATCCATTATGCTATAGTCTGTGCTAGCACTGCTCATACCAGAAAATCACACCCACTCACTCACCAAATAAAGAAAGAGCGCCATGCCACTGCATTTGTTTTGGTAGATTAGATATCACTTTCCACAGAGTCATATGATACATTTGCAGATATCTATACTGCTATATATACTATAATCATAATCTCTTCACAGAAGGAAAGAAATTGACAAAAGATAATGTCCACACTATGTTTGTCTATGTCTTAAGTCATAATTTAATAAAGGTGTTAAAAAAGAATGTCCACGTGACTCACTTAGTCTGCATTTTCTCTACATATTGGATAAGCTTCAGACCCCATTTAACCAACATTTTTCCTGTCTTTCTAAGACTTGGCATATGTCTTTCCCAAACATTCTTGAATTCTCTTACTATTTTTTTTTAGATTTCTTACCTGGCTGGTCCACTGCTAGCTTTACCCTCAACATCATCTGCCCTCCTCAGGTACTCTTATTGTTCCTTTCATACAATCCCTGGATGTAGCCCTTCAAAAGGAGGTCCCCAACCTCCTCAGGAAACTGGCCTTACAGTATAAGTGTGAAGAGTCAGGAAACAAGGCCTAAATGAAAAAAAGGAGATAGGAGGCATCATGTGGTGGTGGCGGATGGTCAGTATTCCTACCCCAAGAGGAACAATGTGTTATGAAGTCAGCATGCCTGGTGAATGCACCTCTTCGCCAAGAAAAACACATTCTGTCACTCTTTCAAGGTCAGTTAGTAGCTTGTGAGGTACCTGGACTCCTCCAAATGTTGCACAGGCAGTGGCCTCCTTCCCCCTATCCCCCTGCCTGAAATAAGAGAACTAGACATAGGCTACTTTATCCTATCCCTCTGATCACCTTAATGGCATCCTCAGCCAATTCCCAAACTCAGGTCATTGATGGCACAGATGGATACTTTGCCTCTGTGCCATCAGGCCAGAGTGAATAATGTTACTGTTTTAGACATTACCACTACTTCAGGAATACTACTGCATCCCCCCACCCCTACACTCTCACTGAAATAATATTTCTTTCTCTTTCCCCTAAGCTGTTCATCAAGTAATTCCAAATGTTGACATTTTGTCCTGTTTTTGTCATACATATTTAAGATGGTGCCCACTTGAACTTTATCGATTCTTAATGTACATTTAAAATTGTCAGTATATCCTTCCTTTGCCTTCTTTCTTCTAACAAGACATAGTAAGTTTTTCTAGTCTGTTTATACATCTGATGCACACCAAAAAACATTTTTGTTGGACTCGTCTGAACTGCCTGTATCCTATTTAAGATGTCATGAGCTTACAGAAATAAACATACTACTGTAAAGGGAGGGTTACCAGTGCATAGAGAAGGATGTTTTTGCAGTCAGTAATGCTTTGTATGTAACCTAGCACTTTGCCGTTTTTCTTACTACTAACTCACATTCTTTGTTTATCTTTAGATCATTAGTACTTTGAATGAATCCTATTACGCTGACAGCTTTTCTTATTGCTGTCTTACACTGTTTGTTTATCTTTAGGTAATCTCATTTAAACAACCCAGAATCTTTCCTCATTTGATTTGCCATTTCCTGTGATTATGTACTGCCTTCTTGTTTTGTTTGCCTTTTTTTTTTTAGTTTCCCAGATGCTTTATGTTGCATTTTTTGTACTCACTTTAATTTGTCCATAACTTCAACTACTCCTCCAATCTTTATTAGTCCCTTTTCATCATTTCTTTTCCTTTTGGTGTCAGCTCTCTTATATACCTTTGTTACGCTAGCAAATGGGCATTTTTCCCTTTCAAGATCTTTTGTGGTGTCACTTAAAAATGGAAGGACTTACCCCACTGCATGTCCCTGTAACACATGATCTCTCCTTCATCTTTCTGTCTTAATTTAGCCTAAAGTGAGCTTCCTTCTCTATCTTTTTAATTTTCCATCTGGATACTAAAACTCATTATTATACTTTGTCTAGTAAGTGACTCAGTTTAGGTGGTTTAAATTTTGTATGAATTATAACATTTATCGGCTGCATCTGTACCTTCTCATGAGAGGTCTAATTTATTCAGGCATTTTGTGATGCAACTGATAGTAATACTGAGTCTTGTATTTGTCAATATTTCTCTTGTTCCCTAACTGTAGTTTATATGTGCTGCCTGCCCTGTGGTTTAAGGCATTGGAATAGGTCTACCTATGTGGTTAACAACACCGTCCTGCCATCTATACAGACCCCATATACAGTGACCTTGCATCCTACTGCCTAACAAGCATTTTATTGATACTCCCTCTATGGACGGTCTCCTAGTCATTCTGATTTGGTCATTAGCCTGTCATGTGGTACTGTGTTGAAACTTAATCCACATGCATAGTGCCTTTCTGATCTTCTTGTCTGTTTACCCTGTCAAAGGACCATATTGGTTTGTTTGGAATGACTTTATTGTCAGGAATTATTGTTGCGTGGGATACCATCCTGTACTGATTTCCACGTATTCTATAGCTCTTCCCTTCAGCACAAGCATAGTGCTTATGTTGGCAAGAAGGCAACTGCTCTGTGCCAAGCCATTGCACTCTGTCTTGTGTTTCCATGTTTTATATTTAAACCAATAATATTTTTCTAAATTACCTCAATCTTTGTTATTCTTGCTGGGTGCATCCTATGGACACCTGGTTTGTCTTGGTTTCTGATGATTCTGCAATGCCGTTTAGTTCAGTCTGACTTTGTTTTGCAGAAGCTGCAACTCTAGTTGGTGTAATTTGCACCAACTGTCACCCCTGTTACCAGGAACATTGAAGGATACCTTTCAAGTGTACTTAGCATCATCACTGGCTGCTGTCGGTTATTTTGCTATTCCTACTATTTGGAAGCATGTTTTGTGGACTCTGTATTTTTCTTTTTGAAGAGGCTTGCAGCCTAATCCACTTCTGATTTCCAGCTGGAGTCTGCTGTCCTGGGATGATTTGAAATTAACTCGTCTGTTTTTCGTGTGTGTGTGTGTGTGTGTGTGTGTGTGTGTGTGTGTGTGTGTGTGTGTGTGTGTGTGTGTGTGTGTGCGTGTGTGCGTGTGTGCGTGTGCGCATGTACCTGTGTACGTGTGTGCGCATGTGCCTGTGTGCATGTGTGCATGCCCGAGTGTGTGTGTGTGTGTGTGTTTGTGTGTGCATGTGTGCGTGCGTGTGTGTCTGTATTTTTAGCAATTTGTTTCAAGGATAATGTGAATGTTTTTGTACATGATTTGTAGCCTTAATTTTGCAAGTCTTGTGTAGGATGAACTCTGTGTGTAATTATTGTGTAACAATTGTACATAATGGTCTAATAAAAGCTTTCAGCTGACAATGACCTGCTTGTTTCAAACTATCTACATCATTTTTGGTGTATATAGTGGCATCTTCTTGCAGGACTCAAACTATTTAACTCTGCTTGACTTTTTCTTTTTCATTTATTTTGACTGCTCAATCTGATTTTTTTTTTTTTTTTTCCTTGATGGCTTTTGATCAATATCTGTTATATTTATGTTATATTTAGTATATGCACTTTATTGGACATAGTCAGCAGGTGTTCTCTTTTGGAATTCTTTGTCTGAGGTTTTCTGCACCTGTGATCTCAGTGCTTTATTTAAGAATGGAAGCCGATGGCTGAGCCTCATAGCTCTTTACTTGCACAGGTAAGTGACAGTGCAAGCCAACAGAAGGAAGCAATAAATATCCAAATGAAACCATGCAATACTTATGGACAGCAAGCTATGCTCAAGAATGCATAAATTAAACAGGCAACAAGTATGCAAGTAGACCCTGCTTTGATGTCCAACAGTGTAGGCAGAAAAAGCCATATAATTACTGGGAAGATTCATTTCAATATTTAGACACAGAGGCAATATGTGGAGGCACACACTACTCAGAACATTTGTGGTAAGCTGTGTGTTCTCTAACTTCCCAAATATGTGATCTCGTCTCCTGGAATTCTGATCACAAAAGGTTAGCAACAGGAAGATGGGTGCATGTATGTGTTTCAGGTTTGTATACAGTGTTGGCATCCAGGTAGCCCACAATATCAGCATAACCTGCCCCTGTATGTGCCTGCCATCTTTACATCATTGTCATGATCTGTCCAAGGTATGTATTGTCCAGATATGGTAAGTACAACAGTCCTATGTCTACACACATGTTCACCCCCACTATATAACTGAATGGCCATAGCAGTGGTATTTACTATGGTGATCCCAACTCTTAGTAGTACAGATACCAACCTAGCCCTATACATAAGCACTAGCACATACACCTGCTGTATGTATTCCCATATGAGCTCTTACCATTGTTGTATGGCATAACCCACCTATCCAGTCAACTAAAGTATGGTACAATTATCTCTTTGAAGCTGTTATTACACCTATCCCAACAGTATAAAGTTAAAGTTCTGTGTCACATGCCCACAGCTCTATATATCTGGAGTACAAGGTGTATGGCAGAAGTGAATAGGTTCAGCACTGTTGAAAATGATGTTTTGGTGCAGGTACTAAGGACACGTAGGTAACATCTGTTGGAGACAGGGGGTGATGACATTCCTTGATGTGACCAGGTGTGTCATACAGTAGTCCATGACATAAATGACATCCCCCATGTCATTTATGTCATAAAGTAGTCCATGACATAAATGACATGGGGATGTAAATGTACATTACAGTAGTGTCATAAACATGTTACCAGCGTGTGGCTGTACAGCACATGCACAAATCATCATCAGTGGGGGGGTGCTGGTGTCCACCGGCAGTTATGCTCCCTCTGTATTTGCATAAACAGATTTGTACAATGTATATAACATGGGTAGACCTACCATTCTGCAGCCACATAGCAATTCTTCATACTGTCTTATGTTACAAGTTGCCCCTGGCATGCAGCTGTTGCTCACTATCAATCAGCAGATGTGTGGCAGTGTAATGCAGGCAGAATCTGCTGCAACTCAGTCTAACATGGACCTCATTGCTGGGTTAAGTGGTATTTGTGAGGTCATGGAGATACATTGTTATGATTAGATTTCCTGTGGTCTCTGGTAGCTCACAGTACTTCCATGTCCACCTCCAAGTGGACAATTATTATTACCACCATCACTCACTGGTAGTGTTGTCTGAGATCAGAAGATGGTAAGTGCCAGGGGAAACTTGCAAGTGGGCCTTGGGGTACCCTGTCTCCATCTGTACCTGTATATTTGCTATGCGCTGTCACTCCTTCTCAAGGGTGGCCATGACTCTGTCCCTCCATCAATATTGCAAGTCAGCCACTGATAATACTGTCATTAGCACTGAATGGTAGTGTGTACATACCAACAGGAATCAGTGACAATAACAGCTATATAAAGAAGCTGCAAGATGGTTGGTACAATTTAAGGATAACATTTTCTGCATGATTTGCATTTTACATACAGATGTAGATAGCTGTGCTATTTACTCTGCGCACGCCTATGAACTGTGACAAAATTCATCATGTAAACACTATAGTTTTATTAGAACCTAATTTTACTATCCCATTCCATTTAGATGTCATTATACAACCATTTGCATAAATTTTATTTTGTGTTTTTGGGTATGCTGCATAACATAGGACAAAGAATCAACACTGGCCTGTGCCTGTCTCAATATCGGCACAAGTATTTGTTATAGTAGCAAGTTCATGCTATGGCTTACTGTGGCAAGGGTATAGGGTTCAAGTCCTCTTCCCCTCTTGTAATTTTTCAAGAGCAGATCATGCCTGCTTAACCTGGTGTACTTCTTCAGAAAGGTCACCAAAGCAGTGGACAAGGGCAAAATGGTGCATACTGCCTATTTGATTTGGGCATTGCAGACAAACTCACAAAATTAGGTTTAAGCCACTATGTCTACCAGGGGATAGTTGGCTGGCTCAAAGATAGGACCCAAGAAGTTAATATAGGGGAGTCTACCATCACAAAAATCTCAATCACTAATGATGTCCCTGAAGGCTCGATGCTGGGGCCACTCCTTTTTGGTATGTACTTCTCTGAAGTCTAAGCCAACATTGGGGCCTCTGGGCTGACCAGGTTTGCAGACAATTGCCAGCTAGGCACAATCATAGAACCCCCCAAAGACACAAATACCCTCCAAGAAGGTATGGTGCAGACCAATAACTGTTGCCAGAGGCACAGTCTAAAACTCAATGCCAAGAAATGTATAATAGAATCATTTGGGAAGACAGCTACCCCTAGAAACTACCACATTTATTAGTGTACCCCTAGGTATAGACCCAGTGGTCAGGGATTTCAAAATGCATGTAGACAGCAAATTTACCTTTGACAACCACATCTAAGGCAGTAAGGAAATCATACTATGTTGTTCAACTTATAAGAAAGGGTGTGGCATCTAGGTCCAAGGATGTCATTGTTCCGCTGTATTCAGCACTCATCATACCAATCACTGAGTACAACACCCCTTTGGTATATACTTGACCAGGCATATGCAACAAATGGAGTGTCCACAGAGGTTTCTCAGAAAAAAAAATACAGGGTATAAAGAACATGTCCTACACAGACTGCCTCAAAGCTCTTTGCCTCTACTCAGTCTCCTACCAACTGCTGATGCCTTGCCTACAAAGCATCCTCTGATCTCACTCTGATGGACCTGTTGCACATCTGCTGATCTAGGGACCTAAACCTCATCTTCAACATAAATAGGACATGTTGGATGGCTAGGTAGGTCTCAAAGACTACCACTTCTTCAGAAAAGGCATGCATGTGAAGCAGAGCTCTTCCTTAACCCAATTCAAGTGTAACTTAAACCAGTAGATGACGAATCAGACATTTAACCCTGGTCCAGCACTTAATGCCTTTGTTAGACAGAAGTAGTCTGTAAATACTTGACCATTCATGTCCAAGCCTACATATACCACTTAGAATAACCCCAGGGTATCAGAACTTGTCAGATATCTGGGAAGCATGGCTAGGCTTAAAACGGTTATCAACTATGAACCCATGAATCTAGCTATGAATCCTGGCCTGTTTGACCCACAAATTAGGACATACACTTGATTTAATTTTCCTATCAGATGTGAAGATGTCTGATATGACAGTGGAGCCAGACTGAATTATTTTTCTCCATACTCTAGCAGTTCCTTCAAGAGGATGGTGCTGGTTGCCTGGATACTATGGTGGATGACTATAGACTGACCAGCCCTAAGTTGTGCTCTCTCAGTCTTACTGAAGGAATACGAGTCATTGTTTGAGCTTGAGCTCTATTCCCTGCAGCAGGAAGAGTAAAAATTGGAATGTTGTCGGAGGTGTGCATGTCCTTGAAGTGGCAAACTTCATATGGATGAGTGCTCTGTACTGTTTTGCTATCTCTGATATGAAGGAAGCTTATTTATCCTAGAAGGTCTCAGAAGCAGCAAATCAACCAGCCATGCTTTTGCAGGTTCTGCTGAACAGACTGCATGAGATAGTCGACCTTGCTATCTGATAGGCCTTTTCTTCACATTACTGGGAGCTGGCAGCCTGGTTTTTCACTAATAAGGTTGTCACTATATCTATCCTCTGCATTTCGCTCTCTGTTTGACTCCATGAGTATTTCTCTAGTTCTGCTGTGATTTCTTCTTCCTCTTTTTGGCCTGTGTTTGACATTACTAATTATTGTTAGCTCCTCATCCTGATTTCAAGGGATTCATGTCAACTCACCAAATTAAATTTCAAGTAGTAGCAATATCTAACACCAAGAAATGAAATCACTGAAAGTGGCTTTCAGTGAGCTTAAAGTTTTGTTTTACAGGAGGTAAGTCCTCTGCACCCCCCACCTGGGAGACACCCTCCGAAGTTACATATACCATATCAATGGACACACAAAACTGAGGAAAAATGCAAGCTCCATTTCAACTGCAAATGGTTTTCGATGAAATTAGTTCCTGTTACCAGCACTTACATTGTACACCTGTCTGATTACTGTTTCAGACGTGTGTGATGTGTGCGATAACTTGTTGGCCGGAATCTTGCCAATCTAGTCTTGTTTTTTCAAGTCTGGATGCTGGATGTACTGGGCCAATTATAAGACACTGATGCCCCCTCTGAGATCTGGGTTTTTTCAAGTATTTTAAAGAGGTGTTTTGTTAGCTCCCATTTCTCATAAAACTATCTTTGTACAGTAATGCTCCTGGTAATTTCTGTCCTGACTTGAACTTTTCCTTTCTTGATAGGGTTAAAGTACCTTATGTTCAGCTTGATTCCTACCTTAGTCAGTGGACTCATGGACCCACATGAGTCCTGTTTTCACTCCCTACATAGTACTGAAACTAAGCTTATTAGGGTGCTGAATGACTTCCTGCTCAGTACGGACCAGCATTGTTATTCTGTCCAGGCACTGTTGTATCTCTGTGCTGCATTTGACATTGTTGATTTTGACATTCTGGCTGCCCATTTACATTGGTACTGTGCTTATTCCTCTATGGACCTTGTGTGGTTAACCTTCAACCTCTTTGGCCATACCCTGAAGTTTTTAAACTTTTGTAGTTCTCACCTCTGGATTGTGGAGAACAGCAGGGTTCAATCCTGAACCCTCTTCTTTTCAAAATGTTAATGTGTGCCTTAAGTAATCATATTAGAGGGTGATGTTTGGTGTATCATTGCCAAGCTGATGACACCCAGCTTTACGTCTTCTTTCTCCAGTATCAAACAGCAACTGTGTATTCCCCTGTGGATAATTCAGAGGCCATTCATTAATGTCTTGTTGCAAACTGGTTGAAGTTAAACATATCCATGAGTGAGGCTATGGCTTTGTATACTACTTTGAGCGATTTGTTTGCTTTAATATTTCCATTATTTATTCTCTATGGTGGCAAGAGAACTGAGCTTGTTTCCAACTCATGTAAGCTTGGTGTTATCCCAAATAACAGGCTGACATTTATAGTCTAGGTGTCGGTAGTGGTAAGGAATCTTGCTTCCATCTCTGGAGCATTTCTGAGATCATGAACCTGATACTTCAAGAAGATCACTCTGTAGTTGTTATACTCTGGTCTCCTCCTATCTGAGTGCTGCAAAGCTGTGCAGCCAGGCTACTTTCTAATGTGCCACATTACCAATATATCATGCCTGTGCTGCAGAGTTTCTAGTGGCATCTGCCTGATTCAGTGTTGTCTTTAAAATCTTGGCACTGGTCTATTTGTCCTTATATGACCTGGGTCCTTATTGCCTGAAAGGGCATTTTGTGTCATATTAAATTCTTTAGGTGTTGTCCTTAGCCTCCTAGGGTGGTTGATGTTTTCTACATGCACCTGGACACATCAGGCCTTCACTCCTTTGTCTAATAAGCACCACATTGTGGAACTTGCTAGCACAATTTCTTCAGAAGTATTCAGTTCTGGCCTGCTTTGATAGAATGCTCAAGTGTTAACTACTTGAATTGGCATTTGCTAATAACTTCCGCTGAGCTTGATTTAATGTTTTAGTTTATTAACGATAATTAAAGATTTTATAACTTAAAGCTTGTTTTTGTATTTTTATATTTTACTTTTTAATGTTTCATTGTGAATATTCTGTTTTTTTACCATGTTTGCTTATTTATTTTGTTTTGGAGCATTTCTCTCTGGGCCTATGTTGAAAATAGGCATTTTAGTTCCCAGATGGACTTTCACAGTAAACAAAGGCAAATAAATAAATAAATATATTTAATGGGCTGAAAAATGTAGTTTAGCAGCAGTTACACACATAATCTATTACTGGATAGCTCCAATCTTCCTATTAAATGAATATTGTCTGTAGATGGGATGGAAAATTCACTGCTGCCCCTGGACCACTAAATACTGACAGCTGATTATATCATAAGTTCATACTAGGCATCAGGAGTGGCCTTAGGTCAACTGGTGCTCTGTGCAAAAGGGCACCCCCCACCACACCACCCAGTGCCCCCATCCTGGCCTACCTACACCAAATAAATACTGGGAAAGTGCCCCCCTGCTAGACCGACGCCATAGGCAGCCTCCTAATTGGCCTATACCTAAAGCCAGCTATGACTAGGCTAACTCCCCTTGGGGCCATTTTAAGCCTAGCCAGTTACCCCATGAGAGAATCAAACCCTGTACCTTGTGTTCGTAAGATAAACACCCTAACCATTATGCCAGCCTTTATACCTGCCCTGCCATTATTCTTCAATCCTTTCCATTAGCCAAGCCTTCTCGATAGCCACTGACTGAGCCAGGTCACCTGAGACCTACCGAAGGATCAGAATACTTGAATATAAGCCCTTAAAACTATATAACCCAAAAAAACTGGAAGTGTGAAATGTTGGAGTTTTCATTTGAATCCTGCCTTCTCCAGTAAAAAATCAACGCCTGGCTGCCACAATACCAGGGAGATATGACATGCCTCTTAGTGAATGTCTTTGGTCTGCCTTATTGCATAAAATGGTTTTGTAAACTATGCGGTATATACATTTATAAGTACGAAGACAAGAGTACCAATAGGTTGGCCAACAGGATGTAAATATTACTCATATCTATTTTCAGGTTCATTGTCCGCCTTACACTTAAGATCCAGTTTCACACTGTAATCAGCATTAAGGTAAGGGTGTTGTACATGTTTTACCTAAACTAGCTTTCAATTTACACATTGTATTAAATCAAAGCATGACCTGGAAAGGTATTTACTTCAGAACTTGGAGATGAAGCTTTAATGAAAATTTTCTACAATATTGTTTTTCTCCAAATGTATGTTTATTTATGACAACTATAATGAAGGTATATTAAGAATTGGACTACAAAAAATGCCCTTTAGCTACAGTTTGGAAAATAATTCATTCTGTAGCTGGAAAGTCACCAATAAAAATGTGTTAGTTTTGAAAGATTAAAATCTATCTCAATCTAAGCATCACCAAGCAAACAATTAAAATATTGAAAGTAACTCAGACCAGTCAACTCTACCTATTTTAGAGGAGCATATCTATTTTCAGGCTGGATTTAACCCTTTACATGATATACATATTTTTGGCAGTTATTTCCTATTTTCAGACTTGATTTACACACACGATTTTCTAAACCCCCCACACACATAATTTTGAAGCAGCTTAGTAAACAAGAGATGTTACCATAGAATACTGCTGGTACCAACAATTACAAAAAGAGGACTTATCTGTCTCATCTCCCTTTACAGAAGCAAAAATAAGTGAATTTGTGATGTACATTTTTGAAAAACATTCATTAAAGTCTACAGATTTCACATGTTACATATAATTTCTTGTCAAACTCATCTTATTAAACTTGAGTTTCTAAGTAGGATCCCACAATCCCACTACACATGGGAAGACTTATAAGCTATTTAATTTGCACACTTTATGTTAATTAGCTGTCCGGATTTTTTCCTGGAGGTACCTACTTTTCAAGAGCCTCTGTACCTATCTTCAATGACTGCAGGGCAGTGCAGGTTGGTTGAGAGGTATGGTTCAAACTGCTATGTGGTCAAGAACAGTTCAGACTATAAAATAGAGGTGTTTTTTAGGAAGAAACATACACATATGTATGCCCCCCTGTGACGATAGGAGGTACTGCCAGGCCAGCTAGCTGGAATTTTGTAAATAATTATATGTCATTTGTGAATAGCAAACTGATTTATACAAGATGCTTGTGTTACAAATGTATTAGAACTGTATGTCATTTGTATATCAAACTGATTTGTACAGATGTTTGTGTTGAAAAGGTGTTTGTAAAGTGCTTTTATTTGATGTATCAACAGTGTGCCCTACTGGAGAGAACAGAACTGTACATGCACTATTACAATGACTTAAATATATATGTTTTAACAGAGGAAACTGGACGGTTAACCTCAGTCCAACAAACTTTAAAATATATCTGAAATTAAATCACTTTACGGGCTAGGCCATAAAGAAGCTATCTCACAGGATTCAATGTAGCTAGAGACACAAAGTCTGTACCAGGAAGCTTTCTGTATTGTCTTTGGGATGAAATAATTACTACTCTGGAAGCGTGGGGGTATGAAATTGTTTTATGACTTCCAGCATCTGCCACAGATCTGAGCAAAAGCCCTTGTGTGTGTATTTTTACAGGTAGGTGCTAAATCCTGCCAGCTTCCAGTAATGGGGGCTTGCATGGGAACTAGAAGTCAGATGACCAGAAGTAATGTCATTCTGCAAGCTATCCCAGAAGTAATATTTTAGATATTATTTTGAGAAGTCTCTTAGTGAGACAGAGCATTTTGTATTCTGTCTTGGGCCTGACAACAAGAAGGACCATTCACCACACCATTGGCCTTGCTCTATTAAGTAAGTAGGGAATAGTAACTCTCTTAGATTCAGTCAGGAATATAGTGAGACGTAGTTTAGATAGATATTGTTTTACTTTATTTGTCTGAGCCTGTCCTTCAATGTTATTTTAAATATTTCCTGTGATTTTTAACTATGATGTCACTGTGAACATATACTTAGTATTTTCTTGTTCTTTTATTATTTATTATTAAATATATTTAAACCTTTCATCGTGGCTGATCTTTGTAGAGATATTTAAGTTTTGAGAGTGCTTGCTTATTTATTTGGTGACACTGTGTGGGCCACTCCTAATAGCCTTGCTCTTAGTCAAACTACCATTTGTATTAAAATTAATTTCACTTAGTATATTGGGTACCCTTGTAAGGGCCTTAAAGTAGCTGGCAAGGGGTTCTGGTGGCTGTGATAACTACCTTACAGAATGGGCAAAAGGGAGCATAGCAAATAAACCTGTGCCAGCCTTTCCCATATGTGTGTGTGTGTGTGTGTATGCAAATCAAATCTCAAAGAGTATGTGTGTCAGCTACTTGGGCAGGGACACAAAGCAGTGGATGGACAGGGAGAGCTGCACCACCTCAGAACTGGAATATTTAAGTAGTGATGCACTTAGACTGCAGAGAATTGCATTTCACTTCTGAAATTCATCTAATGCCCCTTTTGGAAACTGCTGTCACAAGGAGTTTAATTTACATTTATTTATTTATTTATTTATTTGAGTTCCTTTACAGGGGCAGGGTACTGGTCTTAATGGATCTTTTTCAGAACTAATCTAGGGTTAATTAAAACCAAACAAAATTAGAATTCTACAATAAAACAAAGTATAATACAGACAAATAGTCTGGACACAGACATATGTGAAAAACTGAAGAGGATACAGAGAAATAAAATTCAGGCATGCAAGATACAAATAAACATCTTTTAGAGCAAAGTTAAAATGGGGTTAGTACAATAGCATGCAGAGTTTCAACTCAAGACTATATGAGAAATTGTTTGACTTTAAAAGTATATAAATAATTTACAAAAGAGGTAGGATTAAAGTAAATAGGTGTGATGAGGTCTAGATGGAAATTGAATAAATAGTGGTAGGAAAAGTAAGCTATAGAGGCAGCATTAACTGCAGATAGAAGAATGACAGAGAGGAGAAAGACAGTCTTTTTGAGGTCAGGAAGAGGACAAGCCATGAGAAGAGTAGGACTTTAAAGATATAAGGTGACATGATAGCACAACACAAGCAGATTTACTATAAGGGATGTGTGTGTGTTAGTAGTCTGTAGAGTGGGGAGGGGCATGTGTTGCATTAGCATTGACAGTGCATTAACAGCTAGCAGATTTAGTTAAATGATGTTTGAGTGAGAATCTGAACTGAGAATATGTACTAAGGTTTTGATATTAAGTGGAATCTACCCACAACATAAATTATTTATGCTGCTACCGTCAGGGAGGTGTTATAAGAGTATAGTGGCCAGAACAATCAGGCTGAAAGACAGTATTATATCTCAAGCCATTAGACTGATGAATAACATTTATTCACAGCCTCTCCCTCAAGTATTGTAGATTGGTTTATGTCTGAAGGGGTGAAATGCACTCTTTGCACAAATGCGCTCTTTTGCTTAATTATCTGTTTATTGATATTTGTATTTTATATTAATGATTATTGTTGTTCTTAACTACGTAATTTTATGATAATTGTTGATATTTTCATGTTGCTGGAGAATAAGAATTTCATTGTACTGTTTGATTTTGTCTCTAGTACATATAACAGTAAAGTTGAATTGAATTTATTCCCAGTGGTTAAGTGCTAACATAGGGAAGCTGTGATTGCTTTGTTGGAGTTTAGTAAATGGAGTTTGAAGGGAGGTGGCAAAGGAGGTTACTCAAAGTAAATGGTAGTTTTTTCACTTATTGTGAGTTCATTGGCATAATACAACAAAGATTCAGTTTACCACAAAATGAAATTCGCAATGAATTTATCATATAGATCCCACCACTGTAATACACTGTACCAACTAAACTGGCTAGAACTACCCAACATCCTAACCCTCATATCACAACTGCCCATGCCAACATAATCAAACCTGACAAATGCACAGCTCTCCATAATCTCTTCCAACCCTCCTCAGATAACAGAACCCTAAGATCTACTGACAAATCCCTATTACAGGTCACTAAATTTAATGAGAGCTTTGGTGATTCTCTTTGCTCCAACCAGATTTCCAAAGCCTGAAATTCCATCCACAGCACATCCTTAACACTACCAGCCCAACCAAGTTTAAACAACTTGTCAGGACACATCTAACTCGCAATTGGCTCTACTCATGTACCTCCCACGGCTAAACTGAAGCAGTTACTACTTTCATTCATTTCCCCTGTTCTCTGATCCTCTCATCTACTCACTAAGCATTTTTCCTCTAGTCTCTCCCTTATCATCTTTCTATCCCACCCTCTCTCACCTCCTCACCTGTACCACCTCACCACCTCTTTCCTCTCTACTGAGTTTCTCCTTCAACATTAGATAGTTATAAACCTCTGATTTTATCAAATATGTCATACTTTGTAAAGTAAAATGTCTCTGTTAAACTGTGCCAGTCACAGTGCTGTAAAATGCAATATGTTTTGATGCAAGATGTATGTAATTTGACAAGCATTATTGTATATTATTGCATTGCAAATTTTTTTATTATTTTATTGTTTACTGCTGCGGTAACATTGTCGCCTCACAGTAAGATGTTGTCCTGTTCGATTCTCAGCTAAAGCGTTTTCTGTGTGGAGACATGCGTGAATGGGCGTACCTTTGTTGAAGGTTGTGCGTCAGGCCTGGCAAGTCAGTACATAAAAATCTACTGCCAATCATTAGCGGACCGGTGTTCCACTGTGGCGACCCCTAACCAGGAAAAGCCAAAAGATACAACTGTCTACTTATATGTGGAGATTTTCTCCCTGGGCCTCCATTGAAAAATAGGCTAATAGCCCAGTTAGACCTCACCAGTAAAAAAACTTTAAATTAAAAAAAAAAATTAGTAGTTTGTAAAGTAAAGAACCTCGGAGAAGGTCACATCTTTGTTGAATAGGAAGCTATCTACCCATAACTTTTAAGTAGATGAGCTCAGACATTCTTGGCAACCTTTTCAAGCATTTAATAGTTCTCACCTCCCAAATCAAGTAGGAATGTACATGATAACCCTGGTGTAAATTTGTTTGTACCCATTCAATCATTAAGACTAGTCTTAAGGTAGCCAAAGTAGTACTTTGTTTGACCTGTAGTGCTAACTGATTCCATAGGCTAGGGATATGTTGCTTTAGGAACCCATCCAGTTAGTCTCCTTTATTTGTTTGCGTAGATTCAGGTCCCTAGTGTGGGTGTTTTTAGAGCCACTGGTTTTGCAAAGAAATAAGAGGTCAAATAGGACCTGGATTTTTCATAGCTATCAGCAATTTGTAGGCTACTGAATATAGGAGAGTTTTACTAATCTATCAGGGTAGTTGAAGGATTTAAGACCTTTAATTTCCCTGGATAGAAATCTTTGGGACCGTTCCACTTAAATGATATGCTTGGAAGTGTGCATACCAAAGGGGTCATTGTATTCAATGATGGGTCCGATGAGGGAAGAGTAAGTAGTAGAGTGATTTCTTTGGCTCTTAAAGATATTCCCTTGGAAATTAATTGGGTTGGATAGAAGGATTTTCTATTCGCAGCCATAGCTGGCTCATTTAGCTCTCCATGCCAATCCCTGAAATAGCACTCAACCATATCAGTTCTTTAAATGAAGACCAAAAAAACCAGGACTTTGTTTTTTACTGTGAAAAGCCAATTAGTGCAATTGATACTTTTGCACGAATTGGCTTCCTACAGCAGCCAGATCCACAAATCCACACCCCCATCAGCTCTTCAAGGGAAAAAAAACAGTTAGTACTTTTCTACTAATTGGCTTCATACAGACGCACACACCCCCAGGGGGAAAAAAGGTGCTTTGTGTAAACTGTAGAAAGGATATTAGCTTGCCACACAAAACCCTGACGTGCTTTTCTGTACCAGCATTTCAGTACGGAAAAAAAATGCAGGACTTTTTGACCACAACCCCAACACATTGTGCTTTGAGGGCTGCCCCCTTCACCATACCCTTACTGTGCTGCTTTTCTGACTATGGTGGAAACATAATGACTGAATGACAGAGAGATATCCATATAAGTACCTAGGACTCTTATGACCACTTCTATCTGAAGAGTGGGATTATTTGTAACTTTTGAGGTATGACACCTTTTCTGTCAAATACTACTATGCTACATTTTTTATTTAGTTTGAGACCATTTTTAGTACACTGTGTACTGTATGTGCATATTCCAATACTCGCTGGAGCTGTTTGGTATCAGTGAATAAAAGGATAATACTTGACAAAACCAGAAAGAGACATTACAGTGTTGTGGAACATTTTGAAATGGTTTCAAATATTTTCGGGATACAAAATTAATAAAGCTAAAACAAAGGCAATAGCAGTAAATTATGTACCCACATATGAATTGATTCAGCAATATCCATATTTATGGGGAAATCATAACATTAAGTATTTAGGAGTATGGATTAAAATGATTCTGGTGTGGCAGCTAAGGATATGTGGGAAGAGATTAAACAAAAGATAAAACAAAACTGAGAACATGGAAGCTCTGCTATATGGCTTTGGATAGTAAGATACAAGCATTTAAAATGTTTTTAGTCCTATTAGTCTTATACACAGGTCAGGCATATTTTTATCAATCAGAGGAGAAGTTGTGGATAAAAATTAATAAAGAGCTGAAGGATTTTATCTGGGAGGGGATGATGGCAAGAGCCAAGTGGGATAAAATGATTCTTCCAGTAGAACAGAGTGGATTAGGATTATACAATTTGAGTTAAGGCTCCTATACATAGCAGAAGTAGAAAACTATAATTCAAAGTGGAAAGGGATGATGATGAAATGGGGGGAAGCTAAAGAGATAAGGAAAGGCTGGGATTTTGGATGCAGGCCTTTAAGGAGAATGACAATAATCATACAGAATATTATACCTATAAAGTAGTAGATAGTATTCTTAGAACTAAATCAACATGGGAATGGAGAAAGGAGATTCTTCGATAGGGATGACTGCAATTAGGAACATAGACAATAGGCAAGAGGGGTCTGGAATTTACTGGAAAAAAACAGTAAATGAACAAAGGTTTTGGGAGGAAATAACTGGAGAGAAAAAGATGATAGGATGGGAACATGCCAAGAATTTATTTGGACTGCAGGTTAAGGATTCCGTTCTCTATCAAGGACTGATATCAGAGTATAGACACAGCGAAAGAATAAGGGTGTTCTAAATGAAAGACCAGCACTGGTAGAGCTTCTAGAAGAATCTAGAACAGAAGCTGCCATTAAAAAATTAATAATTAGACCATATAAAATATTGCATGATAACTATAAGAATCAATCAGAGGAGGTCAGAAATGATTGGGAAAACAAACTGGATAAGCAATTCACAAAGGAACAATGGAGGATATATGTATGTCTCCCACATATGCAACAAAATCTAGAAGATTTAGGATTTTTGCTTGGAAATGTTTACATAGATATTTTTATACCCCAAGAAGACTACAGAGAATTTTTCCTCAAGTAGACAGCAAATGTTGGAGGTGTGACAGGAAAGAAAGAGGTAAATGGGAACATATTTTCTGGGATTGTGGGGAGTTGTTGGACTTTAAGGATTCCCTGTGGGATGCACTGTCAGAGATAATGGGTGGGCAGATTGGTAGGATGAGGGAAATAATTTTTCTGAGCTATGATACAGAATCCGAATTGCCTAGATATGGTAAGGCCTTGCTGTGTCTAATTATGGGGATTGCCAAAAAAAAACAATTACTAGAAAATGGAAATCAAATCTAAACCAACTATACTACAAGTAATGAATAGAGTAACAGAGATAAAACAACTGGACTTGAGAACTTTAGAAAAGGGTAAGAACAAACTGCATAGGAAAACATGGGAATTGTGGGAACAATACACACAGGAAAGGAATGAGGTTTAAAAGAAGGCAGGACTTAGATGAGCTATGTAATGTTTGACTGTAAATGATTGAGTAGATTATAAATCATGTATAATATTTTCATCTGGGAGTGTGCCAGTATGGTTTGTGATGTAAAATGCTTGCAACTAGGATTGGGTCGTGTAGTATGTTTCCATTTATTTAAATGTCTGATTGCCTATGTCATAAGTGATGGTTTAATAAAGATGTTTTCTTGTTTAAAAAAGGGCAGGAATTGAATAATTTATGTAGTGTTGCTTAGGTTATGTATAAGATTTGTAAACATGAACTCGTTAATACAGTTTGATTACTTTTACTTAAATGTAAATTTGCTTGTGTCACAAGTGATAATTCAATAAAGGTGTTTAAAAAATCAGAGCCCAATTTTCAGAGATCAGCAAATATGGTCAAAGTTGGTCAACCACACTTCTGAGACATTTGGTTTTGATATCTTCAAAATAAATGCCAAACAGGAGAGTGTCCAAAACTGATCGCTGGCAGCCCACTATTTATAATTGTACATTCTGAGAGGGAACCAACAACATTCACAATATGGGATCTGTTGGAAAGCCAGTTTGTAATCCAGCAGATAATGCTTGGTTTCATATTAAGGTTGCCTAATTTTTTAATAATAATAATACCAGCATGCAGGATAGTGTCAAAGGTGTTGGCCAGGTTGAGATAAGCAGTGCCCACAGAATGACCATTATCCATATCCTTTGTAACCTTTTTAAAGAAGCTTTCCAGGTTCAGGAGACAGGACCTGCCCTTCCAAAAAACAATCTGATTGGGATCTAGGTTGGTTAAGTTGACTATATCTTCATAAATGAGTTCGGCTATGATACATTCCATTGTTTTAAATATAAGTCTGGTGAAGCTGATGGGTCTATAATTAGCTGTGTCTATAGAGAGCCTACCCTTGTGTAGGGGAGTCACAGTGGCAGTTCTTCAGGTACCAGGAACAAACCCTGTAGATAGGATGAGGTTGAACAGATTAGGTAGAGATTCCTATAGTACATACTTGGCAATGATGGGTATGCAGTCTGGGATGTTGTCTGGTCTCATGGAAGTATTAGTTTTAACCTCTGACAGGGTTTGTAAGAGTCCTTCCAAGGTAATTTCAAGGGGAAACTAAATTCTTAGGACTAGCACAGGCAACAATGTGGGCAGGAGGGGTAACGTTAGAACAAAATGTGGCTAATTTATATTAGCGAAATCCTTGAGCCAGAATGGATGATATTATTATGGATGAGCTCAATGTATTGTAGGATATTATTCCTTAATTCTCTGTCATAACTGAGGAAGGATTTGTAATTTACTTTGGAATATGTAGCAACATTAAGTTCATATCTGTTTTCCATTTTCTGATAGTATTTTTAAGTTCCTTGCTGGCATGTTTCAATGTTGTCATGAGGTAGGGGGATGGGAATTTCTTGTAACTTCTCATTGTTTCCTTCTTTTGTTGTACAGTTAATTAATATGGTAATACCATCAGAGGGGATTATCCCTGAATTTCCCATTATATTTTGGTTAGGTGGGTACTGACTTTTCTATACAACTGTCCAGGTGCTGGTAAAAGTCAGGGATGACTGTGACTGTGTGCCAATCAATGCTTGGGTAATTGAAGTCCTCTAGTAAGGAGGTATTTTGTTTGATATTTAATGCCACATTGGTGATAAGATAATTTCTGTGATCCTTGAATGACAATCTACAGCTAGCAATTAAGTAACAATTGGGTGATTTGGATCTCTAGGAACTCCAAGTTAGGGCTGTGGATACTTTTATGTAAAGTAATGGTGTCTCTAACAAATATAGGCACTCCATCCGCAGTTACCTAAGGGTTTGAAGATATGATAGGCACTAAACCCTGGTATAAAGGGAGTGCTGTCATTGCATTGAAATCATGTCTCAGTAACTATACAAATATGAATGTCTTTGAGTTGCAGGAGGGCCTCAAATTCTGGCATCTTTCTATTTAGACTCATAGCATCAAGTAATGCCACCTTGATGTTTTATAAATTTGAGTTTACGTTTTCTGTGTAGAAATGCCCAATAGGTGAATTCTGCCAAAAAAAGCACTATGATGGACAGCAAAGACTTTAACCAGTATGTGGAAACCCTGACATGACAGGTGTAAGCCACCCCTGGTGAAACAGAAACCCCTGTCTACCATATCATCCCAGTCTGACACAATATGGATCCTCTTAGGATGACACCAGCTACATACCCTACTTGAAGGCAATTAGCAAACTGAATAAAAGAGCAGTATTGTCTTTAAGGTATGAGGGTAATAAACTGACAAATACCATTTGTAGTAGTTTGTAAAGAAGACTGATTATGGAAGTAGATGCTATAACTGGAGTCCATATTCAACTGGATACCAAATATGCCATTTCCTATGGCACTTCTTCCTTTAGGAGATAAGAAGTGTAAGCTTTTCTTTACTAAAACAGTTTTAGTTAGCCCAATGTGATGTTGGAAGTTCATAGTTTGATCAACCCAAATGCCTAAATGATAGAAATGTTGGTAATTTCAAGAGTTGTGTTATCTTCAGTTTGTATGTGCCAGTTAGTAGGAACAGATTTGAATATGTGTGATATGACAAAAATCATTGCTTTTGTTTTTATGGTTTGTGGAAATGGCAGTTTATTATTTTAATATCATAGGTTGTTTGGTTTAACTTGTTTTATTTGTGTTTACAGCTTTTGAGTTTAAATAATAGCCATGGTATAGCACATTTGCTTTTAATTTTGAGCTTTAAGCTCTCTAACATAGATCGAGTGTTTTAGTAGAAAAGACTGAATAGTTTACAGTGATTATTTAGGAGTGTTATGATAACATTAATTGAGAGGCATCTTTCCGATCCACTGGTGCATACCCTGTCAAGAATAGTGTGCTTTATGGTTTGTGGATTTAGTGAGGTATAGTCAGCAGACAGATTGATGAAAATGTAATCTGTCAATGATTGAAGTGAGTTTTGCTGAAGAGTTTCATCCCAGTATAGCTGAATGTCAGCCATTAAACTGCCCGTTTATACTGTAGGTGAAGCATGATGTTACTAATGAACATATTTGTACTTGGGGTTGCTGGTGGTTGGTTGACCTGTGCAAGTCCTGGTTTCAATGTCTTGTTAGTAAAACATTCACAGACTAGTCAGTCTGATTCATCATCGAGAGTTGGAGCAGAAGTGATAATCACATTTGTAATATGGCTTTTGTGTAAAATGCACCTACAAGCACCAGTAATTTTTCTGCCTGGTCTTTGCAACTGAAAAGGGTGAAATTTGTGTTGAATGTTTTGAGGTATAGTACTCTCAGGTTCTAAGTAAGATTCAGTTATTCCAAGTATATCCAGGCTACTATCCTCCAAAGACAGGGAGTATATTTGAAACAGCATCTCTATGAAGTTTAGTTATTCCATATTCCCCTACCATTAATGGAAGGGTTAATATAATGGTCAGGAGAGCATGGAATAGTACACATAAATAGAAAAAAAACATAAATTCCTGTCATATTTCCTATAATACCTAAAAACCTAAACCTATAAGCATCTGCAGTGTCAGTAGATTATTATGCAGCTTTAAGGGAGGGGACAACTGATAATTAATTTCTTAACAGATAAATACTATCCTGTTAAAGTGGAAACTACCAAGCTGGGAGATGTTAGACTGGAGCCCTTGTATTATGTATGCAATAAGACATGAAAGGGTAGGAATGATATGGATATTTTTCCACAACAAGATATATTGTGAGGCAGGAGTTTGAAGGCCAAGTGCCTGAGAATTCCTTTTTATGTGGTAATATCTGTATCATGCACACTCCCAAGTGCCTTATTACTCTTATAAAATGGACGTCTGTATGTATGTTTTTTGCAGTTTGAAATTTACATTTATTAATGTATTATAATTATATGTTTACTAGCATAAAAGAGATTATGCACCCATTTTAACCAACTCATTGCTGTGAAGGGATATATATTTTTAAATGTGTGGAATTTTAGTACAAAAATTTCAGTGTAGTTATTTGCAGCATCCTTCTGACAAACTTTGTTGTGCAGTTCATTCATAAACATTGCCAACACTAAACAACACAACACAACACCTGACCAGCAATCTTTCATGTATTATTGGCGTTTTTAGACAAAGACTATTTTGGAGTTAGCCTAAAATCATCATAAATTCATTCTCTTTTAGTATAAAATGAGGTTCACCTGAGTAAGGTAGTCTCATTAACAGTAGGTTTTTGAGTAACAGGATTATTTCTGCAAAAACATGAATGATTCAGAACTAAGCAGTAGCTGA